>NC_034178.2:37702457-37957457 GCF_002021735.2 Oncorhynchus kisutch
AGACAGAGACAGAGAAGGACAGAGCAGAGACAGAGACAGAGACAGAGACAGAGACAGAGACAGAGACAGAGACAGAGACAGAGACAGAGGACAGAGACAGAGACAGGGAGACAGAGAGGAAGAGAGAGAGAGAGAGAGGACAGAGAGAGAGAGGACAAGAAGAGGAGAGAGAGAGAGAGAGAGAGAGAGCGAGAGAGAGAGAGGACAAGAGAGAGAGGAAGAGAGAGAGAGAGAGAGAGAGAGGAACAAGAGAGAGGAAGAGAGAGAGAGAGAGGAGAGAGAGAGAGAGAGAGAGAGAGAGGGAGAGGGAGAGAGAGAGAGAGAGAGAGAGAGAGGGAAGGGGGCGGAGAGGGGGGAGGGGGGCTGCTCTCCTGACAGTAATATACTCAGTGGCTGGGAAGCCAAACCTGCTTGCTCTCTCTCTCTCTCTCTCTCTCTCTCCTACAGAAAACAGACGTCCATACACTCCGCTGTACAAACACACACCTTCTGTAGAACTGTGCTTGCACTACCACGCATACCTACCTACACACACACACACACACACACACACACACACACACACACACACACACACACACACACACACACACACACACACACACACACACACACACACACACACACACACACACACACACACAAGTGTGAATGCACTTCCTGAAGAATTCCACCTGACAGCCTTTGAATGGCACTGCCCGTCGGCACAGAGTGTGTGTGTTTAAACAAGCCAAACAAGGGCAAGCGCTCCAGCACACCGTGCTCCAACCAGACAATCACAAGCCAGCTGGCCCGGCATCCCATCAGCCAGAGTTAGTGGAGTTGGAGGACAATAATATTCCCAACAAATGAAGACTTGTTGTGAGCTCTGGCCAGGGGGAGGGAGGAGGGCTTGAATCAGCACGCTGGCAAACATTCAAGAGAGCAATTCTATCGACACGAGAGAAATGACTCCCAGAAACAGCCCATAATATTGACGTTTTGTGGCTCTTTGCCTGTCCGGTGTACTGAGGCGTTTGAGGGGACGCCTGATAGACTACCAGAAGAAGGCAGAGAAAAGAGACAAGCCACTCCCTTATCAACAAAGCATTTGCGTTTGAGGCTGTTGCTCCACAACCTCCGGTGAACCATGCAGTCAGCAGCAGGTTGTTGCTCCACAACCTCCGGTGAACCATGCAGTCAGCAGCAGGTTGTTGCTCCACAACCTCCGGTGAACCATGCAGTCAGCAGCAGGTTGTTGCTCCACAACCTCCGGTGAACCATGCAGTCAGCAGCAGGTTGTTGCTCCACAACCTCCGGTGAACCATGCAGTCAGCAGCAGGTTGTTGCTCCACAACCTCCGGTGAACCATGCAGTCAGCAGCAGGTTGTTGCTAATGTGAGACTTGGAGAAACACTCACATTCTGCATCTGATGCACATGAGCTAAAAATGGATATTCCCGTCTTTCAATGACAAAAATCCTCAACACAGGTGAAAAACTAGGTTACACACACTGACCTATAGAGTACGGTAATCAGTGGTTAAATTGGGATTTGGGGGGTGGGGGGGGTTCCTAGTCCAAGGGCGCGCAAGCACATAGCAACACTGGATGGGAGACAAAAGACACATCTCCTTCAAATGTTGATATTTGGTTATGTTGACAATCAAACACAATTCAGTTACACTTTTGTTAACTTGTCGACAAGTTAACAAATGATACGTTTGATTCACGTCTCCACCTAAACCGAAAAGTTAAAGAACAGGATTAAGCCAGTGGCTCACATGAAACTATCCAAGCATTACATATCCTTTAAATGTTGATATTTGGTTGCGTTGTCAACCAGGCAACAATTCAATAATACTTTTCTCCTACAGTAAATAGCCTAAAGTTAAGACTATCTTACAAACTGATTTAACAGTATTTATTCAGCTTTAAAATGAGTAGCACATCGATGGCCACATTTTGAGGTTAGCCTCATGTAACTTTAAATGTCTTCTTATGTAATCATAGAAAGTGTGCATGTTCAAGACAGCATGCAAAGGTCGCAGGTCTGTGGAGAGGTTCACAATTGCTGCGCAGAATCTCGAACAGCAATGATCACTTGCACTTTGTACTTTCAATGTGATCTCATCTGCAATCCAGGTCATTTGGTTGTGCTATTAGATGAAGCACAGTGATAACACATTATGTTGTTGTACTGTATAAATACAACAAATATTTGACATTGTATTCCCGTCTTTAAGATGGTTGAAAGCATAGTGATATAACACATTTGGTAATTCAACAAACTTCTGGCTGTTTTTTTTGAGTAGCTGATTAAAGGATGAAATCGCCTTGATCTGCATCTCAAATATTAACCCCAAATCACACGTTGGAATGACATGGTGTGTCCAGCGGGTAGTAACATATTGATGATGACTCGAATGTCCCCAAAGCAATGTTCCACTGGCACTCAGCCAACAAAGGATCACGCACTGTGAATATAATGTAGGTCTATCTGTTACACCTGACCAGTGTGAGCCTACATTTAGCCCCGGTCCTCCCCACACATTCAACCCCATCGGCGCCATAGACGAGCGCCAGAGAGCATAACTCACGCTGCTGCTAAACACTCCAGTTCGAAAATGGTATATTTGACTCATTTCTTGGATTTGAGAGTTGAACGTTGCCTAGTTACACTAGAAAGCTCTGTGATCCTCCTCTTTCAGCAGTGGACTAAAAACTGCTTTCAAATGTGCGTTTTCCCACTACTGCATTACGAATGTTGCACAGTAACTGGGCATGTGGAGCATAATTCTCACCCTATGCGGCTCTCACCATTTGAATGCGCCTCGAGAGGAATCTTATGTTCTTGCATAAAATACTGCAGGCTAAACAACTGAATAAGTCAACTATTCTACGATGGGTTTGTCTTATTTAGCTGTTGCTTACTCTTGTTTTTGGCTGTGGAAAATGAAATGTGGACAACAATTTTTTGTTAGATAATTCAAATAACCAAAGGTATTCAACGCCGCCTCATTTTGGATCAGGTGTGTCAGTTGTGTCGGGTGTCGAACCCGGCCCAATTTAACCCCTGACAGTAATAACAGACAGTCAGCTCACACTCACTCAAAATTGAAGGGTTTTCTAGGCATGCAGGCAAAGCACCTTTCACTGCAGTGCCAATGATGTCAGAGGGAGTCTGTTAGGTAGCCAATTAATTATTCTGTGGTATGGCACACGATGCCCTCTGGGCCAACCAATTAGGTGCTGACAGCTAGGAAGAGATCTACAGCCGCCTGAAGGCCTGGATGGGCTGGGGCAGCATGGAGGTGAGGATAGAGGGCTGTGGCTACGTGGAGGTGAGGATAGAGGCCTGTGGCTACATGGAGGTGAGGATAGAGGGCTGTGGCTACGTGGAGGTGAGGATAGAGGGCTGTGGCTACATGGAGGTAAGGATAGAGGGCTGTGGCTACGTGGAGGTGAGGATAGAGGGCTGGGGCTACATGGAGGTGAGGATAGAGGGCTGGGGCTACATGGAGGTGAGGATAGAGGGCTGGGGCTGCATGGATGTGAGGATAGAGGGCTGGGGCTGCATGGAGGTGAGAATAGAGGGCTGGGGCTGCATGGAGGTGAGGATAGAGGGCTGGGGCTGCATGGAGGTGAGGATAGAGGGCTGGGGCTGCATGGAGGTGAGATAGAGGGCTGGGGCTGCATGGAGGTGAGGATAGAGGGCTGGGGCTGCATGGAGGTGAGGATAGAGGGCTGGGGCTACATGGAGGTGAGGATAGAGGGCTGGGGCTACATGGAGGTGAGGATAGAGGGCTGGGGCTACATGGAGGTGAGGATAGAGGGCTGGGGCTGCATGGAGGTGAGGATAGAGGGCTGGGGCTACATGGAGGTGAGGATAGAGGGCTGGGGCTACATGGAGGTGAGGATAGAGGGCTGGGGCTGCATGGAGGTGAGGATAGAGGGCTGGGGCTACATGGAGGTGGGGATAGAGGGCTGGGGCTGCATGGGGGTGAGGATAGAGGGCTGGGGCTGCATGGAGGTGAAGATAGAGGGCTGGGGCTACATGGAGGTGAGGATAGAGGGCTGCGGCTGCATGGAGGTAAGGATAGAGGGCTGGGGCTGCATGGAGGTGAGGATAGAGGGCTGGGGCTGCATGGAGGTGGGGATAGAGGGCTGGGGCTGCATGGAGGTGGGGATAGAGGGCTGGGGCTGCATGGAGGTGAGGATAGAGGGCTGGGGCTACATGGAGGTGAGGATAGAGGGCTGGGGCTGCATGGAGGTGAGGATAGAGGGCTGGGGCTACATGGAGGTGAGGATAGAGGGCTGGGGCTGCATGGAGGTGAGGATAGAGGGCTGGGGCTGCATGGAGGTGAGGATAGAGGGCTGGGGCTACATGGAGGTGAGGATAGAGGGCTGGGGCTGCATGGAGGTGAGGATAGAGGGCTGGGGCTGCATGGAAGGGTGAAGATAGAGGGCTGGGGCTTCATGGAGGTGAGGATAGAGGGCTGGGGCTGCATGGAGGTGAGGATAGAGGGCTGGGGCTGCATGGAGGTGAGGATAGAGGGCTGGGGCTACATGGAGGTGAGGATAGAGGGCTGGGGCTGCATGGAGGTGAGGATAGAGGGCTGGGGCTACATGGAGGTGAGGATAGAGGGCTGGGGCTACATGGAGGTGAGGATAGAGGGCTGGGGCGATGAGGTTTAGGCGATGAGTGACCTAGGGGAAGAGTGCGAGGTGGGAGGGAGAGGGGGATGAGAGGGGGATGAGGGGCTGAATGAGAAGATATCAATGGAGGAATTGAAGGCCTGGAGACAAGGAGAGTAGGGAAGGTAGAAGGGTAGAGAGCTGAGAAATAATCTGAGGGTTACACAGTAAAGGTGTGAGTGGTTATGAAGGAGAAGGGTTGGGGGAGAGGTGCCAGGTAGATGGACACTGAGGTGAGGGGCCAGGGAGAGGGACACTGAGGTGAGGGGCCAGGGAGAGGGACACTGAGGTGAGGGGCCAGGGAGAGGGAAATTGAGGTGAGAGATTATACTGCTCAGTCCAGTAGAACAAGTAATTTCACCTCTGTCAACTCTACACAAAGACAGGCAGAGCCCTCTGGCTTGGCGCATCCCCCTCAAACACACAGCAGAGTGCAATGTGGGAGCCAAGCCCAGAGCCATGACACACAGAGCAGAAACATTCTAACACACCAATCACTGCCTTCAGGGAGATCCAGCTGTTAGACAGACACACACTGCATCTCTTCCAGAGGTGTAAAACCTGTGCATAAATCCGCTGTGGGTCAGGGCTTCTCTGAAGTCATCTCTCTTACAGCGGTCTGGAAAGGTTGGGTTCATCTCAATGCTATTAAAGGACACGTATCTGTTATAGTGGTCATCTAAACATTCTCTCCAGTACAGTACAAAGCTTATGGGAATCAGATAAGCTCTGGACAGCTGGCAATAGCAGAGCTTCAGCTGGAGAGCTCAGGTCTGATTGGCAGTGACAGTATGAACCCACAAATTGCATGGACCTAATCACTCCTCAACAAGCCTGTTCAAAACTCCCTCAGAAACAGGCTGAAACAGCATGATGAAATCACTGACGGACTGACTGAATGGATGGATGGATGGATGGATAGATGGATACATGGATGGATGGATGGAAGGAAGGACAATGGATGGATGGATAGAGCAATCATTTACCTTTCAGTATTGAAGCAGATGCTCTACTAGCCTAGCTACAATGTTACAGGACTCTATGAATGCTCCAGGGAAGCAGATGGAGTCAGCCTTTCACTGGTTCCACAGCCAGTGGGGTGTGGTGAGAAAGGCTGTGTTACTTACATAGTCAATGTTTTATTTTTTCTTCTCCATTCGACATAAAATAATTACATCATTGTCTGACCCCTGACCCCTATGGGCTGTTCCAGATGTTTCCAGATGGCGGTCAGCTGTTAGCCGAGCTTTTAGCTGAGCTAAACTAAACAGACATGTCAGCAGTGCTTTGCTCTCCCAGGCCAGGCCAAGCTGGTGGGGGCCCACAGGGCCAGAGAAGAGGGACCAGGGCTCTCAGCCTGCAGCAGGTGCCACCATCTGGCCAATGTCACTGCACTATAGCCTCTAGAGAACAACTAGGCCAGGGGTTCTCAAAGTGGGGCACGCAGAGGTTTAACAGATTAAACTCATTTTGGCCAAGGGATCCGTGGAACAAGTTTAGAGGGTATATTACAATACAATACAATGTAATATTATATACAATTTATGTTCTGAACACTGGGCAACATGGGCCTGGGAGGATCTCTGGGATATTGGTATCCACAGTGCTCCACCAATTATACATTTTTCAACTTAATACTTATTGTATATACTTATTTTGCATAAATGCACCATAATTTAAAGCTAGAATCCTTAGTTGCTACATCCATTTTTGCTATGGAATAGCATGATACACCCAATGATTCGTAGAGAATATAACTTATGAGCATAGTTCAACTGTTATACCCCATCAGAACCCAAAATATAAGCTTGTTTTACGCCAATGTTTGTAAACAATGTAGATGGTTAAAACTATCATTTTGATATCATGGATGGTCAGTCCTTGCGTCCATAGCTCTGTCTCTGAATTTGAGAGTGGTTATTTCTCCAGGCCCATTCCTTCAGCTTTTTAAAAAAACAAAACAGAGGAGTGTGGAATTGCAGGAAATTAGCTTGAAAACTGCTACATTTTATCACTGACATCAAGAGGTGGGTCTTTAAAATGTTCCTTCCCAGGCCCTGAGACTTGGTTCCTCTGGCCATGAACTGCCGAAGTAAAACTCTTTCTATAATATTTCTATCTCCCTCGAGTTATAAGGGGTCCCTGATGAATTTGCTATCACAAAGGTCTCCCCGGACCCACAACGTTTGACAACCCCTGAACTAGGTTACACATCCATGCTTCAGAAATACAGGAGCTTACTTCCAAAGAAGAATTTCAGATATTACCCTAACCCTAGACCTGACCTTAACCTTACCCCTTATTCTAAACCTGAACCTAACAATAACCTTAGCAAGCAATTCCTTATCAACAGATAGTTTGTGGATAGTATGACCATCTGTAGAGTATCTACAGATGCACTATCCATACTATCTAAATAAACTGTGACCTATTCTAGATTGGATTATTCTATGTTATTAATTTTCAAATCCATGCAGTAAAAATGTTCTTTGAATGATGCCCAGGCAAGAACACACTGTTAATCAATTTGACATTGAATTGGCTGAAATTGAAACAGATGGCCATGTGATGATGAGAAGGATGAGAGCAAGCAGGATGATAGAGGGAGGAGAGAGGAGTGTAAACTAAGCAGTTTCCCCTCATGAAAGAGTGGTTGCGCTGTTAAACGAGTGTGAGGTTAACCTCTAATTACAGGGTGCTCCCTCCCAACATCTCTCTACAGTGATAGAGATTTACAGTATTTATCCTCTGCTCTCCCATCCCATCCCCCCATCCTCAGGTGATAAAGCCCTGGCATGGTGGAAATTGATTCCTCCAGCCTCTATGTCTGTATAGCTTATATTGCCCGATTCAGGAAATTAGGCGTATGTCACAAGTCACAACTTCACAGGAGAGCTGCTTGAACATAAAAAAAAAACATTTTTTTATCAAAATGCATTTTTTGGCAGAAATGCCTCTTTGAACATGGGAACTTTCATATGCTTTAATATCAAACTTGCCATCTGTAAATACGAATAAAATGGTTAAATTAAAGTTGATTTAGCCCGAAGAAAAAGTGAGCAACCTTCCCGCTAGCTATGATTGGCTGAGATAATGAGTGTGCTGGACATGCTGAGAGAGGAGTTTGGATTGGCCTACCATATAGCACGCGTCTGTCTATTGGAGCTGGCCAGAATGTTTAGGTAATCGTGTTTAACACGGCTTTAAAAAAAATGGTGTTGCGTAGTAAAACTGCATGAACCTAATGTCAAGTTGAAGTGTACTGTTAGCTAGCTAGATAACGTTAGCTGGTTGGCTTACTAACTAATGTTACATAATGTGTTGGGATTCATTGTTTACCTATCTAGCTACATTTTTTAACAAAAGACTCTCGTCTTAGCGTGCCAGAGCGCAGAATAGCTGATGCATTTTTGAACGCTCAACACACTCGTTGAATATGTCCGGTGTCAGTAAACATTGGCAACAAAGTGTAAATCAATTGTTGCCAGCAGCACAGGTACAGTCAGCAACTCTCTGGATAACGTGAAAAAGCCTAACCAGCTCTGCTAGGGCGAGTGAAACGGTCAGATTGGGGTGTTCTCTCATTATGTGTCTGGAAGTAGCTAGCCAATGTTAGCTTGGGTGCTTGACTGTAGTTCAGAGCTTTCGGAACAACCCTACTTATTGGCCATCGCTCTGAACGCGAAACCACAGATAAAGCGATAGGGCGAGTAATGTTCAGTGAGCTGTTCTCTCTCTCTTAGAGAGAGAGATGGGTTGGGTTAGACCAACCCTTAAAGAGATGGGTGGGGCTAAGGCTTAAGAGGGTGTGAACAATGCTGAATGGGTGTAGACAAAGAAGGGCTCTCCAATAGTAGTACCAAAACATTGAAAGACGGTTTTCTCAAAAGTGAGTTTACATGTTGATCAACTTTCAAAGCAGAATTACTTTCCCATTGTTTCCTCAACTGTAGTGTATGATATACCATTCTGTATCTCTGAGTCTCTAATTTTATCCAATGTAAAAAAACAGAAATTCAAATGTTGCTACCTAAGACCGAATCCAGGTGGTGAGTCACATATTGCTTTCTTTCTTTCTTGATCCCCCCTTCCAGTCTCTCCTACTCTCCCCCCTCTCTCCTCTATATCCCCCACCACTCTCCTACCCTCTCCCCCTGTTCTTATTCTCTTGACCGCACTCCAGTCTCTCCTACTCTCCCCCCTCTCTCCTTTATATCCCCCACCACTCTCCTACCCTCTCCCCCTGTTCTCATTCTCTTGACCGCACTCCAGTCTCTCCTACTCTCCCCCCTCTAGATCCCTCCCCCGCTCTCTGATTCTCTGGGTTCCTCACCAGGCCCACGGTCCTTATTGGAAACACATGTGTGGGGCCCGGATAGTTTTCTGCTTGGATTGAGCTAATCACGCAGAAAATTGTGGGAAGCAAACATAGCCCCGAGACCTGGAGAGATATGCTCATTACAGACCGCTAACGGCAGCCATGTTGATCACGTCCACACCACCGACCCTGACAACAATGATCAGCTCAAACATAACTGTCTCCTAGCCTTGGATAATAGAATAATAGATATAAAAAACCATGTCAGAGTGGGAGTATTTGTTGTGAATCCCTGTGTCCTATGTGTGTCTGCTACAAACAGATTCCCTCTGGCCTAAAGGCCTGGGTCTGATGAACACTGACATCCAGCTAGGTTGTCCCTGCAGCTTCTCTGAAAGGTCAAATGCCTGAGAAATCGTTCAGATCTGGGCAACAATCATAAATGGATGAAAAGCAATAATCACTGCATTCTCTTTAGTTTGGGTTTAATACTCATCAATGGGTAGTAAGACACATAGTGCAGGCTAATGTAGAGTACATGTAAAGTACATAATTTTCTACGCTCTCATCGTGGTCAAATACAACTGTCATCTTTGAATGTCAATAAGCCTAAATAGAACACCGTGAACACTGCCAATGCACATAACTACAGCAGTGATGCAATAGGCACAAATATTAATCAGTGTTTGGTTATCCTAGCACATGAAGTACCTCTCTAGAAGGACAGCAACGTTGATCAAGTCAGTCCTCACACAGTCAATCACCCCACATAATTCAGTAATACTGCTGATACTGAAGCAGGCCCAGCCCTTCAGAGAGTCCATTACATCAACACACGAGCACAAACACGTGTGACAGGCCCTGACCCAGTCTGGGACTGCTTCATGAATCACTTCCCTGATGGGGAATACTCTGGAGCAAAGTCAGAGACACATAACCATGAGATGTATGGTCCATGGGTGCCTGTGGCTCAACCTCCTATGGATCATCATGCTCTTCTCCTCATCCAGCTGAACGCAACCATGTCCTGTCTCCCAGCCAATGATAAGACTCTGGGCCTTGGCCCTGTGTAAGGGGTGTCTGTCTGTCTCCATCCTGCCTGTGTACTCATCCAGAGTCCACCTCCTCATCCAAGTCTATTAGTCACCAGTACCTCTGCTTGTTGTTCTAGCGGAGGCCACGAGGCTTGTTCTCAGATATGCACCGGGAGCTGTAGAGGAGTACCTGCCAAACTGCATCCCACTGGGAGTGTGTGTGAGGGGAGTGTGTGTGTGAGGGGAGTGTGTGCATGTGAGGGGAGTGTGTGTGTGTATGGCACATAGCACACAGACCCTCGTCCATAGTCCTGCCAAACATATTAACCAGAGAGATGAATGACAAAAAGAGAGAGAGATATGCCTACATAAACAGATATCATAAACTCTCATCTCTAACTATGGCAAAACTAGGCCAATAATATCCAATGTGAGGGGTCTGAGTGAGACAGGCACAATTAGCCCCATTCTACCACTCAGCTGGAGAGCAGTTTATGTGACTGTATGATGATGTGTGTTGTCATGTTAATAAATCACGTCCACTGATAGGGACAACTTCATGTTCATGACACAGAAAAGAGTTTAGCACAGAATTCTAGAGTCTGTTAAATGGGTTAGGCTACCAACAGAAGTCTGTTAATGGGTTAGGCTACCAACAGAACTCTGTTAATGGGTTAGGCTACCAACAGAAGTATGTTAATGGGTTAGGCTACCAACAGAACTCTGTTAATGGGTTAGGCTACCAACAGAACTCTGTTAATGGGTTAGGCTACCAACAGAACTCTGTTAATGGGTTAGGCTACCAACATAACTCTGTTAATGGGTTAGGCTACCAACAGAACTCTGTTAATGGGTTAGGCTACCAACAGAACTCTGTTAATGGGTTAGGCTACCAACAGAAGTATGTTAATGGGTTAGGCTACCAACAGAACTCTGTTAATGGGTTAGGCTACCAACAGAACTCTGTTAATGGGTTAGGCTACCAACATAACTCTGTTAATGGGTTAGGCTACCAACAGAACTCTGTTAATGGGTTAGGCTACCAACAGAAGTCTGTTAATGGGTTAGGCTACCAACAGAACTCTGTTAATGGGTTAGGCTACCAACAGAAGTCTGTTAATGGGTTAGGCTACCGACAGAACTCTGTTAATGGGTTAGGCTACCAACAGAAGACGAAAGGTTTCAACAAGACATCCTTTAATTGTTAAAACAAAATGAGTATTCCTGAGACCAGTTCATTTCAATGTGTACTACAGGCTATAACTTTCAGTCCAGAAAGTGAGTTAGTAAAGGCTTTGCAAATTCCATCATTCTGACCATGCAATTCCATTCTATGTTTTATCCAATGATGCCTTTTATGATGTCTCTGATCTCATTCTATTTGCCTACTTAGTGTGGTTTCTGATGCTCTTTCAACATCGATAGCTTCATGTCTACTCCCTCAACAAATACATTGGTACACATGGTTAGTGGGTATAAACATGGGGTGCTAATCCAGGTGGTGATGGTGAGTCAGCTCAGGCAAACTGCTCCAGTGGGGGGTGGATTATCAGACAGAGCTGGTCCCAGCAGGGTGAAGGTTCTAAGGGAAATGAGGAGGTTGTAGTGTGAAGGTTGGTTCCTGCTTGCCTGGTAGGAGCAGCATGCAACAGCTGTGTCTCCTCTCCCTCAGCCTGTCTGCACGGGTAATACCAGCTCCAAATATGTGCTGACACCAGATACCTCCCCAAACACACATGGTCGCCTCACCCCACACACACCCTACACCTCTACCATCCACACTCTCCTCTTTCTCTCTCTCTCTCTCTCTCTCTCTCTCTCTCTCTCTCTCTCTCTCTCTCTCTCTCACACACACACACACACATCATACGCACACACAACACACTGACCTTTACACACACAGCCAGGTCAGGCCAAAGGTCAAGCACACAAAGGTCAACAGGGCCTATTAAATAGACCAGGCCTCCAACGCTAATTGATACCATTGTGTGACTAAACAGAGCAATGTACAAGCAGATGTGATCTTCTAAACAACAACACCAAGTTACATTTCCCTACAGTTACATGTGTACCAGCCTCATCTCCCTTTTTGTTTGGGGGTGTTGGGAATATTTCGGACTGTAGATATTGACGTTAGTGAGGGGAACCCGGGACTAGATATACAGTCCAACCGTCCAGCAGTAAACAACAGCAAGTGCAGAGTAAATCTTCCCTGGCTGACATACTCTCTCCAGTCTCTCTCTGTGCCAGCGAGTGCCAGATATGGATGAGGGTATATAAACACTAGCCCATATGGATCACTGAGCACAGGAACAGAAAACTGCATGATTGTCTCCTCTCCTTTCTTGTATTCTTCTCCTCACCTCTTTTCTCGAAATGTGCCACACGGACAAACATGGATTCTCTCCAAAGAGCCACAGAAGGGTCATGTCTGTCATACGCTTGTTTAGGGACTTCATTTCAATCATAACAAAAGTGGAAATATAACACCATTGTTAGTGTACCAAATCGGACACGCATACATAAGACATGCATCAGTACACACACACACTCACTACCATACGTTCCACCTGTTTGCAGCACAATCCAGTGTGACGAAGGCAGAGCAGGAAGGTAAACGACAGAGTAATTCAAACAAATTGGGCGTGGGTTTAGACCTGGGCCTCAGGGGCCAAAGGCCCTCTCATGTCAACAGTGTTTGAGGGAGAAAATGAGGGAGAGGGCTTGAGCAAGGGGGGGGGGGGGAGCACAAGAGGGAAAAGAGAGGAGTTAATTCTGTAGTCAAAGTTACCCTTTTTACATGTTAAACTGTATTTACTTTGGTGACAACTTCTAGTTGCATATGAGTTCTTTCAGAGAGACACAAGACGGAGAAAGGGGAACAGAACAGAGAGGAGTGGAGGTGTTTGTTAAGACTGGTTGCTCTCTCTGAGCTGGTTGCCAGCTCCTGTCTGCTGAGGCATAGAGAGAAAGAGAGCAAAAGAGAGAGAGAGGCTGGCTGTAGGTTGTCTGTCAGTTCAGTGCTTTCAGGCGGCTGTTCCAGCCCTGTGTTGTTGGGAGGAGGACCGAGGAAACATAAATCATCCCACTTTTGTTCCTGTCAGACAGACGCACCAAAGATAGGTCACTCACTCTCTCACTCTCTCTACAAATATTAGCTTTTTGGATCTCTCTCCCTTTCTCTCTGTCACTCTTTCTCTCCAACAGCAACTCTCTAGAGCAGAAGTAGACCCCACAGTGGGGTTAGAGATGTGGGGAGAGAAAGAGGGGGAAGAGAGAAAGAAAGAAGGAAAGAAAGAATGAAAGACAGAGACCGGGACAGCGAGTGAGCAAGTGAGAGAGCAAGAGAGAGAAAGAGAGAGAGAGAGAGAAAGAGTGTGGAGTTGTGCTTGATGGCTGGAGAGGATAACACAGCTCCGTCAATCCACCTTATCAGAGCAATGACTGTCTGCTTCACTTACACAGCCCTTCCTCAGCGCAAACTAGCAAATTACTAAATTACTATCAAATAACATAAGTGACGTTCATCCCACAAAAAGAAATTGAAGCAGTCTAGATCAACTCCTAGATCAAATATTACGCTTCAGGCCAAGAGTATATGGGCACTCCATCCAAAATGTCCACTATTGTCATGCAGAAAAAAGTTTAGCAATTTCATTAGGGTGATTGGTACTCATAATGTCATAAGCCAGTTTGGAGAGGAAAGAGAGGGCTTGTGTACAGAGTAGCAATACATAAATAGAAAATACATACATAACACTTGACTTTTCTGAGGAAAAATGTTCTAAGTTCAAATGTGATATAGGATTGTCTCACCTAGCTACCTTAAGATGAATACTCCAAATGTATGTCGCTCTGGATAAGAGCGTCTGCTAAATAACTTGAATGTTCATGTAAAATGGAACAGAAGAGTCTGAGTGGAATACTCTCCGTCTAGTGATGAAGAGAAGCAGTACTCTGAACAGAGGTGGTGAAGAGAGAACATCAAAAACCACCCAAACTGAGGAACATGCCAAAGTACATAAACAAAAGACCTAAGCAAGGGCTTAATTAGAAGTTTTTAGCACATACATTTACATGCTACTGATTGTGGTGATTTACTGGGTTTTACAATGAATCACTGATCGAAATGGACAAGAAATGCACTTAACAGCCTAGTGCATAGGAATCCTAAATAATGACTCACCACTTAACAGCCTAGTGCATAGGAATCCTAAATAATGACTCACCACTTAACAGCCTAGTGCATAGGAATCCTAAATAATGACTCACCACTTAACAGCCTAGTGCATAGGAATCCTAAATAATGACTCACCACTTAACAGCCTAGTGCATAGGAATCCTAAATAATGACTCACCACTTAACAGCCTAGTGCATAGGAATCCTAAATAATGACTCACCACTTAACAGCCTAGTGCATAGGAATCCTAAATAATGACTCACCACTTAACAGCCTAGTGCATAGGAATCCTAAATAATGACTCACCACTTAACAGCCCAGTGCATAGGAATCCTAAATAATGACTCACCACTTAACAGCCTAGTGCATAGGAATCCTAAATAATGACTCACCACTTAACAGCCTAGTGCATAGGAATCCTAAATAATGACTCACCACTTAACAGCCTAGTGCATAGGAATCCTAAATAATGACTCACCACTTAACAGCCTAGTGCATAGGAATCCTAAATAATGACTCACCACTTAACAGCCTAGTGCATAGGAATCCTAAATAAAATACTCATTCAAGGGTTTTTCTTTATTTGTACTATTTTCTGTGTTTGGCCTGGTATGGTTCTCAATCAGAGGCAGCTGTCAATCGTTGTCTTTGTTTGAGAATCATACTTAGGTAGCCTGTTTTCCCATTTGATTTGTGGGTAGTTGTTTTGTGTGTTTGCACCTTACAGGACTGTTTCGTTCACGCTCTTGGTTGTTTTGTGTGTTTGCACCTTACAGGACTGTTTCGTTCACGCTCTTGGTTGTTTTGTGTGTTTGCACCTTACAGGACTGTTTCGTTCACGCTCTTGGTTGTTTTGTGTGTTTGCACCTTACAGGACTGTTTCGTTCATGCTCTTGGTTGTTTTGTGTGTTTGCACCTTACAGGACTGTTTCGTTCACGCTCTTGGTTGTTTTGTTATTCAGTGTTCAGTTGATTTATTAAATATTAACATGGACACCTACCACGCTGCGCATTGGACCGATCTTGACTACTCTTCCTCAGATGACGAGGAGAACCGTTACAATTAAGAGTTAACTGCACCTCAGATTGCAGCCCAAATAAATGCTTCACAGAGTTCAAGTAACAGACACATCTCAACATCAACTTTTCAGAGGAGACTGCGTGAATCAGGCCTTCATGGTCGAATTGCTGCAAAGAAACTACTACTAAAGAACACCAATAAGAAGAAGAGACTTGCTTGGTCCATGAAACACGAGCAATGGACATTAGACATGTGGAAATCTGTCCAAATTTGAGATTTTTGGTTCTAACCTCCGTGTCTTTGTGAGACGCAGAGTAGGTGAATGGATGGTCTCTGCATTTCTGGTTCCCACCGTGAAGCATGGAGAGAGTGGTGTGATGGTGTAGTGGTGCTTTGCTGGTGACACTGTCAGGGATTCATTTAGAATTCAAGGTACACTTAACCATCATGGCTACCACAGCATTCTGCAGCGATACGCCATCCCATCTGGTTTGCCCTTAATGGGACTATCATTTGTTTTTCAACAGGACAATGACCCAACACACCTCCAGGCTGTGTAAGGGCTATTTGACCAAGGAGAGTAATGGAGTGCTGCATCAGATGACCTGGCCTCCAGAATCACCTGACCTCAACCCATTTGAGATGGTTTGGGATGAGTTGGACCGCAGAGTGAAGGAAAAGCAGCCAAAAGCTCAGCATATGTGGGAACTCCTTCAAGACTGTTGGAAAAGCATTCTTCATGAAGCTGGTTGAGAGAATGCAAAGAGTGTGCAAAGCTGTTATCAAAGGGTGGCTACTTCGAAGAACCTAAAATCTAGAATATATTTAGATTTGTTTAAAACGTTTTTAGTTACTACATGATGTGTTATTTCATAGTTTTGATGTCTTCACTATTATTCTACAATGTAGAAAGTAGGAAAAATAAAGAAACCCCCTAGAATGAGTAGGTCCAAACTTTTGACTGGTACTGTATATGTATATATATATAAATAAGAAAGCTGATGTGCTACCTAACATAATCTTGCCAGTTGTGAATCAGTTCTCCACCACTCCCTATTTGTGTAACCCCTCATCCTGGACACAGCAACACTCCCTTCCTGCCGTAACCTGTGAGATCTTTGCTATCAGAAATCACTTCTGAAGGATCCTTAATGAATCTACATCATAGAGAGGACCCCAATTAGATGGCCGTGCTGGGGGAGCGCCGCTCAAGCTAAATAAAGTTATCTTGACAGGGTCGCCGAGCAGGATGAGATAGCGGATAGCCGGTTGAGAAAATGAATTACCTTCCTGACACACGTCAAAGCCAATCGCGAGGAGGATCCTAGGCGCTCCTCTGCCTCTCTCTCCCGCCTGTTTCATCTGGCCCTTAGTATGCACAGAGGCCGGGCACCAGCCTCCAAATGTATTCATTTATTCACATCCCCTTGGAGAAATCAGAGAGCCTTGTTGTCCTTTTTTCCCTCCCTGTCCAGATGGAATTTGTGTGAATAACATCGGTTTAGTGAGGCAGAAAATAAGAACAGGCTAGCACAGCAGTAGGGGACTATATTACCCCAAAAAAGAGACAGAAAAACGAGTGTCACCTTCATATACAACTTTTCTTCCCTCTCTCTGTTTCTTTCTCAATCTATTGAAAATGAGAAAGAAGAAGACAAAACACCTGGAGATAAATGCGAGGTGTGCAACGTGCCTGAATCCATGAGACCTCTGCAGGGGCAATTAACCAGCAGATAATGAATCAAAGAGCGAGAGGGAGCAGAGTGGGCACTCCATTACAAAGGTGAGCCTTCATCAAGGGGACTGCTTCAATGTTCAATCTCTGCTTTTTTTCTCCTCATTGTGTTTTGCATTTATAACATCTCTAATTACTTGAGTTAATCAAGCGATTCAAACAGATGGAACTGGTCTCGGTTAAGTAATTGTGCAAAATGAAACCGAGAAAAAAACAAGAGTTCAGTGTTTCCATCCACTTCCCTCTCTGCCCAGGGGGATTTAGAACACTTTCAGAGGAATAATGGGAGAAAATAAAACCATCTTTCATGCAGTTATCATGAATGAATCAATTCTGAATAGTCTCATTCTACAAGTACAGTACCTGACATGTTATGGTGGTATAGGCTGCATACATACAAGCATACTGGTACACCTGCCAAAAAACATATCAAGAGGAGTCCATGATCTTGCCAATGATGTTTGATGGAGGCTTTGAAAGCTGTGTAGAAGTCAGTGTAGAAGGGAAGGTGTGTGTGTGGTAGAATAGACCTACCTCTCTGTGTACCGCACTCCCGTAGCCCCTGTACAAGCCTCTGACACCCTGTACAGAGACAAGATAGGTGTTATATCTACTTAGGACACACGCGCACACCCACAAACACACACACATGCATGGAACACATGGAGAGAATGGAAAAAGAAATGTGCTGGCGTTGATGGGTCGTGGTGTAGACTAACCTCTTCTCTGAGGGTGGCCAGCAGCACCTAGTAGGTGTTGGAGGACAGCAAGGCCTGAGTCCTCTGCTTCACCTCCTCAGTAGGCACCCTGATCAGACATGGGACCTAGAGGAGGAACATAGGACATCACAACACCCAGAACAGATCATACACACAAAAACACACACACACACACACACACACAGAGAAACACACACACACGTAACGAACAGTTAAACTCACAAGACAACAGATGAGAAATGCAATTGCTTTCTATTCCCCTGCACTGTGTGTTTGCTTTAGATTAAAAGAAAAGTGTTCAACAGTAAGCTACCAGACAGCAAAGGGGAATAGACTACCTGGTGTTTGTGTTAGTATAGGCCTGCTGCTCCTTTCAAACATTTTAATGACCCAGCCCTGACCTGTGTGACTGACAAACCAACTCTTAATCACATGACACCTGAGCAGCAGGTAAACAGGTCACTGTCACTGCCTCATTGCCCATCTGTGTCCCTCTGCAAAACACACATACACCTCCGGCCCACCACCCCTCATACCTCCAGATACAAATGCCAACACAGACCCCATGTGTCAACAGAAATATGGAGTGCAAACAACTTCTCAAAATGGACATGAATATTTATGGCTGCTGCCTCCTGCTCGGTTAAGGCTGGGCTCCTCCGATTGATTTCCCATTAATGCTGCATGGGGCGGAAATACTGGGGAGCACCGGTAACAGGAAGCAATCTCCCAGACTGAGGGAGGTGAGGAGCCCCCCGCACCGTACCCCTGACTCCCCTGGATGCGAGACGGCTGTCGTTACCATCACCGAGGCAATCTCACTCCGCAGAGAGGAATGTGGCACTGAGGTGGCAGTGGCACCCTGGAGATTACTGGTAGGCTGGTAGGACATCCTCAACTCTAAGCCCTGTCAGCCCTCTCTGGTCTAGGACAGGCTCTACCTGGGAGAGAGCACAGCAGCACCTTGGGACATATCCCTGGTCTTCTGCCCTCTTCGTGGCACACTGACTGTGAGCACACACACACTTACTGCTGCTCTATATTCCACCTCCCCACTCCACCCCTCTGCCAGAGCAGGTCATTACATGTAATGTATGTATAGACTAGACATGGGGGATGGAGAGTAGAGAGAGGGTGACCACCGGTGTCTGAGAGATGGAGAATTCAGTTTGTCTGGGAACAAATCTCGTTGCACAGCTAGTCATTTTACTGTTCCTGTGGAATGAATTGAGACCAGCAGTTGACAACTTGCCTAAGATGATTTTCAAGGTCACCCAAATATGTGAGACCAGCATGTGGTGAAGTTTGGTTATGATATCATTCTAACAGGTCCTGGTGAACTAACTATTTCACTTCATCTGAATCTTAGATCGAGGTTAGAAGGATAATGCCTATGACTCTGAAATGTTATTCCAAACAAGACACAAACCAACAAACCCTTGTTCCAGATCCTAACTACACAGAAATAACCTAGGTGTCTAATTGTGAATGTGGCCTTTGTCTACTGTAGGGGTGTCCAACTCTGTTCCTGGAGCGTTGCCCTCCTGCAGGTTTTCGCTCCAACCCCAGTTGTAACTAACCTAGTTCAGCTTATCAACCAGTTAATTATTATAAGTAAGTGTCCTAGATTAGGGTTGGAGTGAAAACATACAGGACGGTAGCTCTCCAGGAACAGGGTTGGAGAGCCCTGGACAGTACGCAGAGGGAAATTTCTCTGTTCTCCATCCAAAGCATGGTGCAACAGTGCCACCCAGTGGTGAGATAGAGCACCAGCCACCATTTGTCTGCTATCCAACCTGACAGGATCCATTTCCAAGATTTAATTTACTCTCCCTTTGGCTGGGTTAACATTTATCATACATTGTACATCATGTTTCCCCCACGTAATTCTCCAAAGGATCAGAATTATGCTGCTAAATGGATAGAAAAGTGGCTATGACAAGTAATTCCTGATTTAATTGAATCGGGGGCTGGGAATGGTGGCGGGCACTCTCTCACATCAGCTCACGGGAGGCTGCGGAATGAGACAAAGATGATACCAAATCAATTAGGGACATTGTTAATTTGGGAGTAATTTAAGAACTGCTACGGGGAGAGGTGTGGAGAGGAGAGGAGGAGAGGGCGAGTGTACGGACCAGACCATTTCAGACCATTTCAGGATGGGTTTGTGAAAGCACTATCTGAGACCAGACCCATGAGTGATGGGGGAGGGACAGGGGAGGCAGATTTAGGTGTCACCCACTAGGTTGTTTAGGACTGGCTTGTTACCTCATGTTTAGAGGGAGGAGCGTGGGCATGTGATAGACATGTGTTCCCCCTCCCCATCTCCCTCAGACTGGCTTGTTAGGCTAATTGTATGATAAATCCAATGTCAGCATCTTTTACACTCCCTTCGCCATTTATCTTTATTTACAAGCAATTTGGAGTGTGTGGCTGTAATAAGAGTCAGCATGTGATCGGAACCCATGTTTCCTCTGGCCTCCCTGACTGTCTCCCTGCCTTACTGGCTGCCTGCCTGCCTGCCTGGTTGCCTGCTGTTATAAATCCTAATGACAACTGCTTTCAGTTCCACTCTGCCGCCAAACAATAACAGAGCCCACGCTCAATCACAGGGAAATGGTTGCGGAAGGAACAGGGGACATTAACGCAGTTTCACGGCACCAATCAGCACACAGGCAAATCAATCCAGGACTCCATTCGTTAACTCCATCCATCCCCGCATCTCTTCCTCTATCTCTCCGGCTCCCTGCCAGTTAATCCCCCTGCCCACTGTCCTGTGGCCAATCAAGATTTTTATTTATTTATTTATTTACCTTTATTTAACCAGGTAGGCAAGTTGAGAACAAGTTCTCATTTACAATTGCGACCTGGCCAAGATAAAGCAAAGCAGTTCGACAGATAAAACGACACAGAGTTACACATGGAGTAAAAACAAACATACAGTCAATAATGCAGTATAAACAAGTCTATATACAATGTGAGGTGAGAAGGGAGGTAAAGGCAAAAAAGGCCATGATGGCAAAGTAAATACAATATAGCAAGTAAAATACTGGAATGGTAGTTTTGCAATGGAAGAATGTGCAAAGTAGAAATAAAAAATAATGGGGTGCAAAGGAGCAAAATAAATAAATAAATTAAAATTAAATACAGTTGGGAAAGAGGTAGTTGTTTGGGCTAAATTATAGGTGGGCTATGTACAGGTGCAGTAATCTGTGAGCTGCTCTGACAGTTGGTGCTTAAAGCTAGTGAGGGAGATAAGTGTTTCCAGTTTCAGAGATTTTTGTAGTTCGTTCCAGTCATTGGCAGCAGAGAACTGGAAGGAGAGGCGGCCAAAGAAAGAATTGGTTTTGGGGGTGACTAGAGAGATATACCTGCTGGAGCGTGTGCTACAGGTGAGAGATGCTATGGTGACCAGCGAGCTGAGATAAGGGGGGACTTTACCTAGCAGGGTCTTGTAGATGACATGGAGCCAGTGGGTTTGGCGACGAGTATGAAGCGAGGGCCAGCCAACGAGAGCGTACAGGTCGCAATGGTGGGTAGTATATGGGGCTTTGGTGATAAAACGGATTGCACTGTGATAGACTGCATCCAATTTGTTGAGTAGGGTATTGGAGGCTATTTTGTAAATGTCGCCAAAGTCGAGGATTGGTAGGATGGTCAGTTTTACAAGGGTATGTTTGGCAGCATGAGTGAAGGATGCTTTGTTGCGAAATAGGAAGCCAATTCTAGATTTAACTTTGGATTGGAGATGTTTGATATGGGTCTGGAAGGAGAGTTTACAGTCTAACCAGACACCTAAGTATTTGTAGTTGTCCACGTATTCTAAGTCAGAGCCGTCCAGAGTAGTGATGTTGGACAGGCGGGTAGGTGCAGGTAGCGATCGGTTGAAGAGCATGCATTTAGTTTTACTTGTATTTAAGAGCAATTGGAGGCCACGGAAGGAGAGTTGTATGGCATTGAAGCTTGCCTGGAGGGTTGTTAACACAGTGTCCAAAGAAGGGCCGGAAGTATACAGAATGGTGTCGTCTGCGTAGAGGTGGATCAGGGACTCACCAGCAGCAGATTACTGACACACGCCACAAAGAGCCACAGGTAGAATAACTGAGGGCTTAGACAATGGGAATGGGCAAGACTCCAGACTGCAGATAAGAACTATTTCATTAATTTGTAATTCAACGTTTTTGGCATTGCCACCTCTAAAAGACAATCCTCAACCTCACAGAGAGAGAACTGGCTAGAAAGCAAAAGGGCTGAGTCAACACATATGGAGCAGCCTCAGGCCTGAGCAAAGAGACAGGCTTAATGTGATGTGGGATGAAATAACAAACAGATGGAATAACTAAACAGGCCCATCTAAAAGGTACATTTTGCAGCACTAGGGATCTTGCAGAAAAAACACACCATAACAGTGACCATCTGGCCAGTGAAAGACATGAGTACAGTGCCTTCAGAAAGTGTTCACACCCCTTGAATTGTTCCACATTCTGTTGTCTTACAAAGTGGGGAATAAAATGGATTGAATTGTTTTTTTTTCCCGTCCGTGACCTTCACAAAATACTCTGTAATGTCAACATGGAAGAATATATATTTCTCTATGAATGATTAGATGAGTATTCAACCCCTGAGTCAATACATGTTAGAATCACCTTTGACACTGTTTCAGCTGTGAGGCTTTCTGGGTAAGTCTTGCACACCGGGATTGTACAATATTTGCATTATTTATTCAATTCTTCAAGCTGTCAAGTTGGTTGTTGATCATTGCCAGACAGCCATTTTCAAGTCTTGCCTTAGATGTCCAAGCCAAATTAAGTCAAAACTGTAACTTGGCCACTCAGGAACATTCAATGTCGTCTTGGTAAGCAACTTCAATGTATATTTGGCCTTGTGTTTTAAGATATTGTCCTGCTATTATTAAGTTATTGTCCCGCTGAAAAGTGAATTTGTCTCCCAGTGTCTGAACCAGGTTTTCCTCTAGGATTTTGCCTGTGCTTAACTCTATTCTGTTTATTTTTTATCCTAAAAAAAACCCTAGTCCTTGCTGATGACAAGCATTCCCATAACATGATGTAGCCACCACCATCCTTTAAAATATGAACAGTGGTACCAAGTGATGTGTTGTGTTGGATTTGCTCCAAACATAACGCTTTCTTTGGCATTTTTCTTTAGCAGTTTTACTTTAGTGCCTTATTGCAAACAGGATGAATGTTTTGGAATATTTGTATTCTGTACAGGCTTCCTTCTTTTCACTCTGACAATTAGGTTAGTATTGTGGAGTAACTACAATGCTGTTGATCCATCCTTAGTTTTCTCCAATCACACAGCTGCTTTAAAGTCACCATTGGCCTCATGGTGAAATCCCTAAGTGGTTTCCTTCCTCTCCGGCACCTGAGTTAGAAAGGATACCTGTATCTGTGTAGTGACTGGGTGTATTGATACACCACCTGAAGTGTAATTAATAACTTCACCATGCTCAAATGGATATTCAATGTCTGCTTTTTTTTTACCCATCTATCAATAGGTGCCCTTCTTTGCGAGGCAATGGAAAAGCTCTCTGGTCTTTGTGGTTGAATCTGTGTTTGAAATTTACTGCTTGACTGAGGGATATTATAGATAAATGGATTTAGTGGGGTACAAAGATGAGGCAGTAATTTAAAAAACATGTTAAACACTATTATTGCACACAGAGATAGTCCATGCAACTTTTTATGTGACTTGTTAAGCACATTTTTCCCTGAACATATTTAGGCTTGTCATAACAAAGGGGTTGAAGAAAATGTCAAAAAACCTATTTCCACTTTGACATCATTGTGTGTAGGCCAGTGACACAACATCTCAATGTAATAGATGTTTTATGCAGGCTGTAACACAACCAAATGTACAAAAGGTCAAGGGGTGTGAACACTTTCTGAAGGCTCTGTAATTCAGTAGTCCATAAAGGGCAACTTATCTTCTTCTATACTCTCACTTTAGCCATCCCCAAATACACATTTCAGTCTAATTTTGACAAGACCATCACTGGCAATCCACACAATCTTTCTCCCCTGAAATTATTTTAGAATCAGGAAGACAACCAAAAGAACATTCCGGAGCATCCCTGATCACCTCAGCTGCCCAGCAGTGCTTCCAACAGGAAGTCAGAAATCTACCACAATATCCATCTTAGCCCATCTCCTATGGGTAGTAATACCTGTGCCTGCATAAAAAACCACATCTCGGTTCTGAAATTCTGCAGATCTGTTTTCTTTTGAACCTGTGAGGGGGCTCCTGCCTCCTGGGAGCAGTCCTGCAGAAACACATCAGTAAGAGACGGCACTGGGCAATTTCTACACAGGACGACCAACAGGCATAGGCTGGGTGGTCATATTACATATGGCTGTACCAATCTCCTTCTGACACCACGCATTTTGATCATATGTCCAATTTGAATCACAACTCCATTTGATGCTAGGTGAGGCGAGGTGAGGAGGGAGGGAGGGCGAGGAAGAGGAGGGAGAGATGAGGGCGATGCGATACAAAGTTGTAGTTAAAGACGGCTCCCGCCTCTTCTCTTTTGTGAGGCGATGCATGGATTATTCCAGGCCGTGCCAAGATAAGTGGCAGCCAGATGCCAGTACCACCCCGTCCCGAACCCCTTGCATGGCACACTGTATTTTCCAGTACATCCTCCGGGAGACAGGGTTTATAAATGCAAGTAAGCCGCTCCCTCCGCTTGACAAATGAGCTTTCAGGGCATGTGTCTGGCGAATGGGAATGAAGATAAATGTGATATAATGGCTGGATAACAACCTGCTAGTCCCTGACAGACACCATCAGCTCCACCATTCTTTATAGGAAGGACAGTCACGCTGCAGTCACTAAAACAATGGACCTGGAGCTTCTCCTCTCCCCCTCTCACATTCTCTCCTTCCTCCTTTCTGTCTTTGACCTTTTCTTTCTTTGCTTCCCACTTTTTTCTGATACAAAGGTTGCGAGAAGGCCTAGTGTGTAGTGTGTTTGTGGTAATTCGGAACAAACCCCAGGAAAACATGGCCACTCATGATTCCCCCAAAACTTGAACTACAGAACAATCTTCTGTGGCAAATCGTGATTGAATTCTGATTGTGTCAAATGAAGCATGATATTCACAGAGAGAATATTATTCACATTGTGAGGGTAGAGGCTCATCATTGCTTTACACCTGTGCAGAGCCTCTGGTCCAAAATATTTCAACCTGAGCACAAAAAGGAGTCCCCTGGGGTTTGACTGGGACCAAATGACACCTAATTTCTGGCGTTTGTGAAAGGTCCCGTGGTCAGGCCATACCTGCGGCCAGCTGCTCACAGAGAATCAGTAAGCAGGAGGGAGGGAGGAAAAGAGAGCCAAAGAGCAAAAGAAAGAGAGAGCAAAAGAGACAGCAAAAGAGAGAGTGAAAGAGAGAGAGAGAAAATGCAAGAAACTGGCATCTGTGCCTGCCTGACACCAGACAGGAGTAAAGGAAGGTTAAGGTAATGTGGATAAGGGGGGGAGAACATAATGGCATTCTGGTGTTTTCATTTGTGGTGACGAGGCGGGCCTGATTTGTATTCACACACTGCAGGTAGAGGGAGACACAGAAGATGGGCAGAGATGGGGCCTGATGACCTGTCACTCTGTGTGTGTGTGTGTGTGTGTGTGTGTGTGTGTGTGTGTGTGTGTGTGTGTGTGTGTGTGTGTGTGTGTGTGTGTGTGTGTGTGTGTGTGTGTGTGTGTGTGTGTGTGCGTGGACGTGTTTAACTATACCAGAAGTCCCCACAAGAATAGCAAACAAACAACATTTTGACCAACTGGGGACATTTTGTTAGTCCCCACAAGGTCAAATTCTATTTCTATGGGGTTTAGGGTTAAGGTTAGAATTCGTTTTAGGGTTATGAGTTAGGGTTAGCTTTTAAGGTTAGGGTAAGAGTACGGGTTAGGATTAGGGATTAGGGAAAATAGGATTTTGAATGGGACTGAATTGTGTGCCCCCACAATGTTAGTTGTATGAGACTGTGTGTGTCTGTGATCTATTTTCGGGTGGTGTTAAGGCAGTGTTAGTGTCAAACGCATGTTAGTTTGTAATTTCGTCATGTAAACTGCACTCTGCCATTTTCCAGCCCAACGCCTGGTTTTAGTGGTAATGCAGTTAGTTATGGCGGACAGTGGAAAGGCAGCCTATCCAGTGGTGACGCACACTGACCATGTTCGCATGGATCAAGAGTAGCCTAATGTGCATTTGGTATCTGTATACTTCGCATTTAGAAACATTAAATGTTATGCTTTTCCCCCATAGCCTCCCTTCCTCTCAATTGTGGCTTTTTTTGTCTGTAGTCAAGACTGTCGATAAAGGGTTTGGCTCCTGATACAGCTTGGAAATAAACGTTATTTATCAAATGAACTAACTATGTTTAATTCTTACCCGATTGAATGAATTATCATCTCTATCGTCTCTACTTCGTGTTGAGATTCAAAGTTTCAACCACTTTAAGACTTCTCTTTCTGGTCTGATATGTTCATTCTTAACCCATCATTTTATACAGTTCATTCAAATGGGAGGTTCCGTCAGGCTGACACGCTCTCTGACCTTACTCAAGGGGGAGGTGACTACTTACTTGTACAAAGTTATAGAAACAATTTCCTCATATAGGTTCTAACATCACATCCCACTCTTAACAGAAACACTTTCATAATTTTTTATATTTCATGGGCAACGCATCGGATGGACACTTCACACACACAGTGTATTTACAGTAAATTTTACAGTAAATGACATCACAAAATAACAACCAAACCGACATCTTTTTGGTCACCTCTGCCCATTCTCCACGTTCTATGTTAGAAATATTTTTCCAGTATGTTAGAGTTCTGGTGGGAAAATGTCAAAGGCACATTTCTTGGGTGAATTAGGAGAGGGAGATGGCTGAATGTTCTGTCCCTGATTTAAAACAGGGTGTGAGCTGTCAACCCCCTGAGAGGGAGTCTGGTTGAAGTTAATTATTGCAAAGCTGATCTGACCTATTCAGCCTTATCCTCCCAGGACAGTCATGACAGCTTAGTTTAGAATTAGATTAGAATTATTTGTTCCTTTTTAGGCCTTATCAATCATTAATTGAATCTTGCTTATTGACCATGTTTGACATGTCCATTCTCAGCCATAATGTCATTTACAGTAGGCATAGCCCATATATCTGTGGAAATGTTATTGAAGCCATGCAATTACTTAGAACAATGTGGACACAAATGGCTTCAAGTTAATGTATGTAGCAATGATAGGTCTACATTGTTATTTGTATCTGTTATTGTTATTTGTTATTTGTATCTGTAATCCATTTAGCAAACTATAGTTTACTAACATTGGAATTGGAATTGATTCCAAGGCAATAGATAAAAGAGTGTAAATACACAAACTGAACGAACCATGGGAGCACATTCTGATTGGTCAGTGAGGGGCCAAGCCTCGACACACACATCACTTTTACTTGTTTATTCATCAAAACCCAGCCCTTTCGCACCAGGGCATGCGCCGATAACTGTGCGCCGATAACTGTGATAGTGAAAATAGCACAAATATTTCTGACACACCAATGATCCTATAGTGCTACCGCCTGGCTTAGATTTAACATTGTGTTAGGTTTGTTAAGATAGAGCCCATAGTGACCTATTTGTGGGTGGATTGAAGGTGTGGAGTTATTATAGTGGGTTAGTGTGTTTCCAAGCTCTCTAAATGTTTTAGTTGGAACATTCTGAAAATTCTGTGGCAGTGATTTCAGTTTAAAATGTTGAAGTCAGAATTTCATGAATAAGTTCATTTGTTTATGAAGTATGAATGGTATCGAAAAGCTTTGTTGAAGCAATCTACAGTGCCTTGCAAAGTATTCATCCCCCTTGGCGTTTTTCCTATTTTGTTGCATTACAACCTGTAATTTAAATGAATTTACTTGGATTTCATGTAATGGACATACACAAAATAGTCCACATTTGTGAAGTGAAATTTAAAAAATTACTTGTTTAAAATTGTTTTTTTTAAATAAATCTGAAAAGTGGTGTGTGCATATGTATTCACCCCCTTTGCTATGAAGCCCCTAAATAAGATCTGGTGCAACCAATTACCTTCAGAAGTCACATAATTAGTTAAATAAAGTCCACCAGTGTGCAATCTAAGTGTGAAATGATCTGTCACATGATCTCAGTATGTATACACCTGTTCTGCAACACCACTAAGCAAGGGGCACCACCAAGCAAGGGGCACCACCAAGCAAGCGGCACCAAGAAGAATAAGGAGCTATCCAAACAGTTCAGGGACAAAGTTGTGGAGAAGTACAGATCCGGGTTGGGTTATAAAAAATATCTGTAAACATCCCACGGAGCACCATTAAATCCATTATTAAAATATTGAAAGAATATGGCACCATAACAAACCTGCCAAGAGAGGGCCGCCCCCCAAAACTCACGGACCAGGCAAGGAGGGCATTAATCAGAGAGACAACAAAGAGAAGAAAGATAACCCTGAAGGAGCTGCAAAGCTCCACAGCAGAGATTGGAGTATCTGTCCATAGGACTACTTTAAGTAGTACACTCCACAGAGCTGGGCTTTACGGAAGAGTGGCCAAAAAAAAGCCATTGCTTAAAGAACAAAATAAGCAAACACGTTTGGTGTTCGCCGAAAGGCAGGTGGGAGACTCCCCAAACATATGGAAGAAGGTGCTTTGGTCACCTTCCAGCAGGACAATGATCCTAAACATACTGCTAAAGCAACACTCAAGTGGTTTAAGGGGAAACATTTAAATGTCTTGGAATGGCCTAGTCAAAGCCCAGATCTCAATCCAATTGAGAATTTGTGGTATAACTTAAATATTGCTGTACACCAGCGGAACCCATCCAACTTGAAGGAGCTGGAGCAGTTTTGCCTTGAAGAATGGACAAAAATCTCAGTGGCTAGATGTTCCAAGCTTATAGAGACATACCCCAAGACATGCGGCTGTAATTGCTGCAAAAGGTGGCTCTACAAAGTATTGACTTTGGGGTGAGGGTGAATAGTTACGCACGCTCAAGTTTTCCGTTTTTTTGTCTTATTTCGTCTTTGCATCACAATAACAAATATTTTGCATCTTCAAAGTGGTAGGCATGTTGTGTAAATCAAATGATACAACCCCCCCCCAAAAAAAATCTATTTTAATCCCAGGTTGTAAGGCAACAAAATATAAAAAATGGGGGTGAATACTTTCACAAGCCACTGTATGTTGAGTCAGACTGCATATTTCAACGTTGGGTTGGTGTTTGTAGCTGTAACGGATCATTAGCAGTGGTGATTCCACAATGTGCCTTTGACGTCTATGGAGCTTTTATGCAAATGTAAATGGTTATAGCTCAAAAAGTACAAATATCATATGTTTTTTGACAAACAATCTAAGTTGAGTCAGTCTGTTTCAGCTACAGTCTGTAGCTGAAACAGATTTATGTTCATTTTTGTATTTCTCCAAATGGTTTTATTATGCACAATGCACAGTGTACATAATTAACTGGTCATTTTCGGACAGAATATATTCCAAGTGGTCACACTCTAACTATATTTGTTGTGTTCAAATGAGCACAGTGAGTAGCTTACTGACTGCCTGCTGTACGTTTGGTGAACACAAATAACTTGGATTGCAATGTTACGAAAATGGAAATATAACAAAACAAGAAGAGAAACTAGACAGGGCAACCGAAGGTCGTGATCTGGTTGAGAAACTCCTCCTAGACAGACTTCTCTGTCGTCTCTGGACTGGCAGTCTGATTGTGAGGGCCAGTCCTCTATCCATGTCTGTTTTCCTAGATCGTATTTGTACTGCAGCAGTCCGTGTTCACCCACTCTGTGACTCAACTTTCTTCTGCATACTGCAGCGCTCTTCAGCACACATACACGTCTCCGAGACAGTCTGCTCGGGGTACCATCCTCCCTCTGTAGGTGGTATAACTTCACACAGTCCTTCTGATTGTAGTACTCATATACAGAGACGGCAGCTGGCTTTAGAACTGTGGATCTCAAAATATATTTTGTCTGCTAGCTTATGGGATACCTTAATCCAGATATAGGATGAAAGTGGCACACCCTGATCTGTTTCACCTGTCCTTGTCATTGTCTTCACCCCCAACAGGTGTCGCTTATTTCCCCTGGTGTATTTATCCCTGTGTTTCCTGTCTCTCTGTGCCAGTTCGTTTGTCAAGTCAACCAGTGTGTTTTTCCCGTGCTCCTGCTTTTTCTTATCTCTTTTGCTAGTCCTCCCGGTTTTGACCCTTGCCTGCCCTGACTCTGAACCCGCCTGCCTGACCATACTGCCTGCCCTGACTCTGAACCCGCCTGCCTGACCATACTGCCTGCCCTGACTCTGAACCCGCCTGCCTGACCATACTGCCTACCCTGACTCTGAACCCGCCTGCCTGACCATACTGCCTGCCCTGACTCTGAACCCGCCTGCCTGACCATACTGCCTGCCTAACCACCAGCCTGCCTGCCACTCTGTACCTACTGGACTCTGACCTTGTTATGATCTTTTTGCCTGTCCATGACCATTCTCTTGCCTGCCCCTTGGATGCTAATAAATATCAGAGACTCTGCCTCCTGTGTCTGCCTGTAGGTCCATCTGCCTCCTGTGTCTGCCTGTAGGTCTCGCCCTGTGCCCTTATAGAGAGAGCCTCTTTCAGACAGAACTTTATCCCTCTCAAATGTATCTACGTAGTGCATCCTCCCCTCTGGAAACTTTTTCAGATAGTCTGCATCTACGATGAAGCCTGTCAGCAAGCCGATGTCCAGGACAGAAAATGTTGCGTCTCTCTCCAAGTTATGATGAACCATCTGAATAGTGAGCATGAACAACTCATTGGCATCCTCGTTGGCTTGTTTTGTCCATCTTAGTGAGGGTGAGAGAGAGGACACTGCACTTTTCCTCTGGCTGGGCATTGTACAGCTTCACCACCGACACAGTCGCCTCAATATTTCCTGAGGCTTTTACTGTCAGGTTCTTGTCTATGGCGTTGACCTTGTCATTATGACTGAGGATCTGGTTCTTGTTGTTAATGGCCCACTTGGCAACTGATGCTCTGTCGGCCACTTCTATGTGGATGTTCAGGTCAATGTCCTTTCGTTCCTTCACGTTGCTCCAATACTCAGCCACAGCCTGGAACACCATGATGGTGGACTGTGTGGATCCGTATCCCCCTCCCACCTTGTTCTGCGTGTTGAGCCACTTGACAATGTGGCCGGCCTCTTCGATAGCCTTCACCTTGACCAAGGCCAGCAGGGTGTACAATGTGGCCTCCAGCGTGTACTGATTACCATCAGGTACTGGCCAGTGGTCCAGCTGTGGAGATGCAAACTTCAGTAGGGTCTCCTTGTTGAGTTTTCCTGCATTGGCCAGAGCATAGGAGGTCATAGCTACAGCATAGGGGTTATTTAGGGTGGCCAGATGCCTCTCCAGGTTACTGCCTTAATCATACTGACTGGAAGGCTGTTGACAGACTGCTCACACAGTGAGCTTGCCTCTTGCATGGCGATGAGAACGAAGGCTGTCATTGAGGTGTCAATGTCCGACCCCCTCATGTTACCTGTTATCTCTGCATGAATGACGGGAGCAAACTCACTGAAGATGCCATCAGGCTGTTGTGTGTGCAGGATCAGCCACTTGACTGTACTACAGAGCACTTTCTCCAGAACACTGATCAGAGTACTGGACATGGTAAACACCTTCGCTACATACACTGTCAGCCAGGTGCTGCTCTTTATGCTGACCCAGGCAGTGTAGGGGCCATTATATTTACGGTATGGCAGCTCTATGTTGATGTACTTGATGGTTGTGCTTAGTTTGTCCAAGCAAATTTCCTCCCACTTTTTGGTGTTGTACAGGTAGTGTGTAGCAATGACAGGCAGGGTCATGTATATCATGATCTCTTCCCCACTCCCGACTGGCTGAACTATCAGATTGCCCAGTTAGTCTCCACTGATGGCCTGCTCCACCAGCACCTGGTTCCTAGGCACTCCACTGGGTATGTGTGCCGTCTGCTCCCCACCATGTTTAGCAGGGTTCAGGAGTATGATGGTTTCCTTCTTGACTAGCACCCCCTCAGCCACAATGTGCAGGTCCCTCTTAACCCCATTGTCATTGTTGTAGGAGTGTTTCACAGAAGCCTTGACCTCGATGGAGTGTAGGCCTAGCTTAACAGGGATAATGGCACGGGACGACCCGGCTGTACATGTTCACTTCCCTGACTGTATCCTTCCACATAAAGCTCTCAGGGAACACACTTCTAGACCAAAAGTCTTCAGAACACACACTGCGTGGGAGCAGTGGTGCGTTGTGTTTGAAGTTGTCCTTCTTGGAGGCCATCTAGTTACTGGCCATAGTAGTGATGACGTCACTGATGGTCACTGCTCATCTCTGCCTGTCACTATCAGTACAGCTGGGGTCTGTTCTGATCCTAGTCCCTTTAGGAGTATCCGTCTCAAATACCAGACCAGCATCCCAGAACAGCCCCATACTGTCTGCTCCTTCTCCAGCTGTACAGCCTGTATCATGCTTTTCTATTGCGTTCCAGCTCTTGGTCTGGGTAATACAGTGTTTGTTGTTGAGTATGCAGACTCCCTTGTCTACAGCCACCAGTTGCACTCTAGATCCCGGGTCTCCAGTGATGGTCAGACTGAAAGCCCTACAGGGCATACAGGATGCATTGGGCCTGGTCGACGTCACTTTCAGTGAGTCCATGCATGAGACCTTTATGTCAACCCAGACAGAATCTGCCACCAGGTCAGCTGTTCCGACATGGTTGTATGCTACAATACGTAACGACGGAAGCATCTCCTTGGAAATGGGAACCGACAGTGTCACCGGTGCGCTGCTCTGTCTCTTGAATCTTCCCGCGTTCACCAGCTGACCTCTGCTCAGGAACATGTATGTAAGGTCATGGCTCTGTATGGGGAGGCATCCAAGGTTCAGGTTGATCTTAATGGTGTCTCTTATCTTCGGATCATTTGAGTCAACCCCGACATGGAAGAAATTCTTGGTGGAAGTCCTGTAGGGGAGAGCCTTCATGCTGGCCTCAGCCTGTCTGGTGGGGAGGATAGCTGGGTCCTTGGTCTTCACAAAGATCTCCACTCCATTGGCTGTAGAGTTTCAGGATTTGTAATGTCAACCAAGTCAAAGGGCATGCCAGGTTTGAAGTATCCGGTTGTTCTCTTGAAGAGGATGGTGTGTGGCGAAGAGACGATCGGGATACCTCTCTTCTCTGCCTCCACCATCTCACCCCCTCTCTCTGTTAACACACTGACTGACACGTAGTGGGCTGACTGACCAGTTGATGGATGTCTATGAAAGTCTGTGTGATGTATTCAAACACAGAACACAGAACACAGAACACAGAAAAACATAGTTTTTGACAGCACTGGGTGTTTAAATGAATCAAATGGACAGTAAATTATTAATTAGGTAATGGACTTTGATGTACTATTAAAGCCTAAGCTAACTAATGCCTTCAGTTTCAGCTGAAGTCGGAAGTTTACATACACTTAGGTTGGAGTCATTAAAACTCATTTTTCAACCACTCTACAAATTTCTTGTAAACAAACTATAGTTTTGGCAAGTTGGTTAGGACATCTACTTTGTGCATGACACAAGTCATTTTTCCAACAATTGTTTACAGACAGATTATCTCACTTAAAACTTACTGTATCACAATTCCAGTGGGTCAGAAGTTTACATACACTAAGTTGACTGTGCCTTTAAACAGCTTTGAAAATTCCAGAAAATGATGCTTCTGTTAGGCTAATTGACATCATTTGAGTCAATTAGAGGTGTACCTGTGGATGTATTTCAAGGCCTCACTTCAAACTCAATGCTTCTTTGCTTGACATCATGGGAAAATGAAAAGAAATCAGCCAAGACCTCAGAAAAAAAATGGTAGGCCTTCACAAGTCTGGTTCATCCTTGAGAGCAATTTTCAAATGCCTGAAGGTACCACGTCCATCTGTACAAACAATAGTACGCAAGTATAAACACCATGGGACCACGCAGCTGTCATACAGCTCAGGAAGGGGACGCCTTCTGTCTCCTAGAGATGAACGTACTTTGGTGCGAAAATTGAAAATCAATCCCAGAACAACGCAAAAAACCTTGTGAAGATGCGGGTACAAAAGTATCTACATTCACAGTAAAATGAGTCCTATATCGCAATAACCGGAAAGGCAGCTCAGCAAGGAAGAAGCCACTGCTCTAAAACTGCCATTAAAAAAGCCAGACTACGGTTTACAACTGCACATGGGGACAGAGATTGTACTTTTTGGAGAAATGTCCTCTGGTCTGATGAAACAAAAATAGAACTGTTTGGCCAAAATAACCATCGTTATGTTTGGAGGAAAAAGGGGGAGGCTTGCAAGCCAGAGAACACCATCCAAACCATGAAGCACGGGGGTTGCAGGATCATGTTGTGGGGGTGCTTTGCTGCAGGAGGGACTGGTGCACTTCACAAAATAGATGGCATCATGAGGTAGGACAATTAGGTGGATATATTGAAGCAACATCTTAAGACATCAGTCAGGAAGTTAAAGCTTGCTCGCAAATGGGTCTTCCAAATGGACAATGACCCCAAGCATACTTCCAAAGTTGTGGCAAAATGGCTTAAGGACAGCAAAGTCAAGGTATTGGAGTGGCCATCACAAAGCCCTACTTCAATCCTATAGAGAATTTTCGGGCAGAACTGAAAAAGCGTGTGCGAGCACTGAGGCCTACAAACCTGACTCAGTTACACCAGCTCTGTCCGGAGGAATGTGCCAAAATTCACCCAACTTATTGTGGGAAGCTTGTGGAAGGCTACCTGAGACGTTTGACCCAAGTTAAACTATTTAAAGGCAATGCTACTAAATACTAATTGAGTGCATGTAAACGTCTGACCCACTGGGAATGTGATGAAAGAAATAAAAGCTGAAATAATTGATTCCCTCTACTATTATACGGACATTTCACATTCTCAAAATAAAGTGTTGATCCTAATTGACCAAAAACAGGGAATTCTTACGAGGATTAAATAACCCTAACCCTAACCCTAATTTTGAAAAACGGAGTTTAAATGTAATTTGGATAAGGTGTATGTAAACTTCCGACTGTACACAGTTGGTTTCAAGACAGGTCAGCAGCTCATGATATAGTCACTGTCAAAACAACAGCTAAACCCTAAACGCCATGGAGAACTCTGTGTACTGTATCTCACAATGAGTCTCACAATTGATGGAAATGGATGTAAAATATATCACTAGCCACTTTAAACAATGCTACTTAATATAATGTTTACATACCCTACATTACTCATCTCATATGTATATGTATATACTGTACTCTATATCATCTACTGCATCTTTATGTAATACATGCATCACTAGCCACTTTAAACTATGCCACTTTGTTTACATACCCTACATTACACATCTCGTATGTATATACTGTACTCGATACCATCTACTGCATCTTGCCTATGCCGTTCTGTACCATCACTCATTCATATATCTTTATGTACATATTCTTTATCCCTTTACACCCCCAACAGGTGTCGCTTATTTCCCCTGGTGTATTTATCCCTGTGTTTCCTGTCTCTCTGTGCCAGTTCGTTTGTCAAGTCAACCAGTGTGTTTTTCCCGTGCTCCTGCTTTTTCTTATCTCTTTTGCTAGTCCTCCCGGTTTTGACCCTTGCCTGCCCTGACTCTGAACCCGCCTGCCTGACCATACTGCCTGCCCTGACTCTGAACCCGCCTGCCTGACCATACTGCCTGCCCTGACTCTGAACCCGCCTGCCTGACCATACTGCCTACCCTGACTCTGAACCCGCCTGCCTGACCATACTGCCTGCCCTGACTCTGAACCCGCCTGCCTGACCATACTGCCTGCCTAACCACCAGCCTGCCTGCCACTCTGTACCTACTGGACTCTGACCTTGTTATGATCTTTTTGCCTGTCCATGACCATTCTCTTGCCTGCCCCTTGGATGCTAATAAATATCAGAGACTCTGCCTCCTGTGTCTGCCTGTAGGTCCATCTGCCTCCTGTGTCTGCCTGTAGGTCTCGCCCTGTGCCCTTATAGAGAGAGCCTCTTTCAGACAGAACTTTATCCCTCTCAAATGTATCTACGTAGTGCATCCTCCCCTCTGGAAACTTTTTCAGATAGTCTGCATCTACGATGAAGCCTGTCAGCAAGCCGATGTCCAGGACAGAAAATGTTGCGTCTCTCTCCAAGTTATGATGAACCATCTGAATAGTGAGCATGAACAACTCATTGGCATCCTCGTTGGCTTGTTTTGTCCATCTTAGTGAGGGTGAGAGAGAGGACACTGCACTTTTCCTCTGGCTGGGCATTGTACAGCTTCACCACCGACACAGTCGCCTCAATATTTCCTGAGGCTTTTACTGTCAGGTTCTTGTCTATGGCGTTGACCTTGTCATTATGACTGAGGATCTGGTTCTTGTTGTTAATGGCCCACTTGGCAACTGATGCTCTGTCGGCCACTTCTATGTGGATGTTCAGGTCAATGTCCTTTCGTTCCTTCACGTTGCTCCAATACTCAGCCACAGCCTGGAACACCATGATGGTGGACTGTGTGGATCCGTATCCCCCTCCCACCTTGTTCTGCGTGTTGAGCCACTTGACAATGTGGCCGGCCTCTTCGATAGCCTTCACCTTGACCAAGGCCAGCAGGGTGTACAATGTGGCCTCCAGCGTGTACTGATTACCATCAGGTACTGGCCAGTGGTCCAGCTGTGGAGATGCAAACTTCAGTAGGGTCTCCTTGTTGAGTTTTCCTGCATTGGCCAGAGCATAGGAGGTCATAGCTACAGCATAGGGGTTATTTAGGGTGGCCAGATGCCTCTCCAGGTTACTGCCTTAATCATACTGACTGGAAGGCTGTTGACAGACTGCTCACACAGTGAGCTTGCCTCTTGCATGGCGATGAGAACGAAGGCTGTCATTGAGGTGTCAATGTCCGACCCCCTCATGTTACCTGTTATCTCTGCATGAATGACGGGAGCAAACTCACTGAAGATGCCATCAGGCTGTTGTGTGTGCAGGATCAGCCACTTGACTGTACTACAGAGCACTTTCTCCAGAACACTGATCAGAGTACTGGACATGGTAAACACCTTCGCTACATACACTGTCAGCCAGGTGCTGCTCTTTATGCTGACCCAGGCAGTGTAGGGGCCATTATATTTACGGTATGGCAGCTCTATGTTGATGTACTTGATGGTTGTGCTTAGTTTGTCCAAGCAAATTTCCTCCCACTTTTTGGTGTTGTACAGGTAGTGTGTAGCAATGACAGGCAGGGTCATGTATATCATGATCTCTTCCCCACTCCCGACTGGCTGAACTATCAGATTGCCCAGTTAGTCTCCACTGATGGCCTGCTCCACCAGCACCTGGTTCCTAGGCACTCCACTGGGTATGTGTGCCGTCTGCTCCCCACCATGTTTAGCAGGGTTCAGGAGTATGATGGTTTCCTTCTTGACTAGCACCCCCTCAGCCACAATGTGCAGGTCCCTCTTAACCCCATTGTCATTGTTGTAGGAGTGTTTCACAGAAGCCTTGACCTCGATGGAGTGTAGGCCTAGCTTAACAGGGATAATGGCACGGGACGACCCGGCTGTACATGTTCACTTCCCTGACTGTATCCTTCCACATAAAGCTCTCAGGGAACACACTTCTAGACCAAAAGTCTTCAGAACACACACTGCGTGGGAGCAGTGGTGCGTTGTGTTTGAAGTTGTCCTTCTTGGAGGCCATCTAGTTACTGGCCATAGTAGTGATGACGTCACTGATGGTCACTGCTCATCTCTGCCTGTCACTATCAGTACAGCTGGGGTCTGTTCTGATCCTAGTCCCTTTAGGAGTATCCGTCTCAAATACCAGACCAGCATCCCAGAACAGCCCCATACTGTCTGCTCCTTCTCCAGCTGTACAGCCTGTATCATGCTTTTCTATTGCGTTCCAGCTCTTGGTCTGGGTAATACAGTGTTTGTTGTTGAGTATGCAGACTCCCTTGTCTACAGCCACCAGTTGCACTCTAGATCCCGGGTCTCCAGTGATGGTCAGACTGAAAGCCCTACAGGGCATACAGGATGCATTGGGCCTGGTCGACGTCACTTTCAGTGAGTCCATGCATGAGACCTTTATGTCAACCCAGACAGAATCTGCCACCAGGTCAGCTGTTCCGACATGGTTGTATGCTACAATACGTAACGACGGAAGCATCTCCTTGGAAATGGGAACCGACAGTGTCACCGGTGCGCTGCTCTGTCTCTTGAATCTTCCCGCGTTCACCAGCTGACCTCTGCTCAGGAACATGTATGTAAGGTCATGGCTCTGTATGGGGAGGCATCCAAGGTTCAGGTTGATCTTAATGGTGTCTCTTATCTTCGGATCATTTGAGTCAACCCCGACATGGAAGAAATTCTTGGTGGAAGTCCTGTAGGGGAGAGCCTTCATGCTGGCCTCAGCCTGTCTGGTGGGGAGGATAGCTGGGTCCTTGGTCTTCACAAAGATCTCCACTCCATTGGCTGTAGAGTTTCAGGATTTGTAATGTCAACCAAGTCAAAGGGCATGCCAGGTTTGAAGTATCCGGTTGTTCTCTTGAAGAGGATGGTGTGTGGCGAAGAGACGATCGGGATACCTCTCTTCTCTGCCTCCACCATCTCACCCCCTCTCTCTGTTAACACACTGACTGACACGTAGTGGGCTGACTGACCAGTTGATGGATGTCTATGAAAGTCTGTGTGATGTATTCAAACACAGAACACAGAACACAGAACACAGAAAAACATAGTTTTTGACAGCACTGGGTGTTTAAATGAATCAAATGGACAGTAAATTATTAATTAGGTAATGGACTTTGATGTACTATTAAAGCCTAAGCTAACTAATGCCTTCAGTTTCAGCTGAAGTCGGAAGTTTACATACACTTAGGTTGGAGTCATTAAAACTCATTTTTCAACCACTCTACAAATTTCTTGTAAACAAACTATAGTTTTGGCAAGTTGGTTAGGACATCTACTTTGTGCATGACACAAGTCATTTTTCCAACAATTGTTTACAGACAGATTATCTCACTTAAAACTTACTGTATCACAATTCCAGTGGGTCAGAAGTTTACATACACTAAGTTGACTGTGCCTTTAAACAGCTTTGAAAATTCCAGAAAATGATGCTTCTGTTAGGCTAATTGACATCATTTGAGTCAATTAGAGGTGTACCTGTGGATGTATTTCAAGGCCTCACTTCAAACTCAATGCTTCTTTGCTTGACATCATGGGAAAATGAAAAGAAATCAGCCAAGACCTCAGAAAAAAAATGGTAGGCCTTCACAAGTCTGGTTCATCCTTGAGAGCAATTTTCAAATGCCTGAAGGTACCACGTCCATCTGTACAAACAATAGTACGCAAGTATAAACACCATGGGACCACGCAGCTGTCATACAGCTCAGGAAGGGGACGCCTTCTGTCTCCTAGAGATGAACGTACTTTGGTGCGAAAATTGAAAATCAATCCCAGAACAACGCAAAAAACCTTGTGAAGATGCGGGTACAAAAGTATCTACATTCACAGTAAAATGAGTCCTATATCGCAATAACCGGAAAGGCAGCTCAGCAAGGAAGAAGCCACTGCTCTAAAACTGCCATTAAAAAAGCCAGACTACGGTTTACAACTGCACATGGGGACAGAGATTGTACTTTTTGGAGAAATGTCCTCTGGTCTGATGAAACAAAAATAGAACTGTTTGGCCAAAATAACCATCGTTATGTTTGGAGGAAAAAGGGGGAGGCTTGCAAGCCAGAGAACACCATCCAAACCATGAAGCACGGGGGTTGCAGGATCATGTTGTGGGGGTGCTTTGCTGCAGGAGGGACTGGTGCACTTCACAAAATAGATGGCATCATGAGGTAGGACAATTAGGTGGATATATTGAAGCAACATCTTAAGACATCAGTCAGGAAGTTAAAGCTTGCTCGCAAATGGGTCTTCCAAATGGACAATGACCCCAAGCATACTTCCAAAGTTGTGGCAAAATGGCTTAAGGACAGCAAAGTCAAGGTATTGGAGTGGCCATCACAAAGCCCTACTTCAATCCTATAGAGAATTTTCGGGCAGAACTGAAAAAGCGTGTGCGAGCACTGAGGCCTACAAACCTGACTCAGTTACACCAGCTCTGTCCGGAGGAATGTGCCAAAATTCACCCAACTTATTGTGGGAAGCTTGTGGAAGGCTACCTGAGACGTTTGACCCAAGTTAAACTATTTAAAGGCAATGCTACTAAATACTAATTGAGTGCATGTAAACGTCTGACCCACTGGGAATGTGATGAAAGAAATAAAAGCTGAAATAATTGATTCCCTCTACTATTATACGGACATTTCACATTCTCAAAATAAAGTGTTGATCCTAATTGACCAAAAACAGGGAATTCTTACGAGGATTAAATAACCCTAACCCTAACCCTAATTTTGAAAAACGGAGTTTAAATGTAATTTGGATAAGGTGTATGTAAACTTCCGACTGTACACAGTTGGTTTCAAGACAGGTCAGCAGCTCATGATATAGTCACTGTCAAAACAACAGCTAAACCCTAAACGCCATGGAGAACTCTGTGTACTGTATCTCACAATGAGTCTCACAATTGATGGAAATGGATGTAAAATATATCACTAGCCACTTTAAACAATGCTACTTAATATAATGTTTACATACCCTACATTACTCATCTCATATGTATATGTATATACTGTACTCTATATCATCTACTGCATCTTTATGTAATACATGCATCACTAGCCACTTTAAACTATGCCACTTTGTTTACATACCCTACATTACACATCTCGTATGTATATACTGTACTCGATACCATCTACTGCATCTTGCCTATGCCGTTCTGTACCATCACTCATTCATATATCTTTATGTACATATTCTTTATCCCTTTACACTTGGTAGTAGTTTTGGAATTGTTAGGTTAGATTACACGTTGGTTATTACTGCATTGTCGGAACTAGAAGCACAAGCATTTCGCTACTCTCACATTAACATCTGCTAACCATGTGTATGTGACAAATAAATTGGATTTGATTTGAGTCCATGTGTGTCAACACAACATCAACACATCATTAGAATAAAGAACTCATTGTATCTCACTTTATGACTAATAAGCTGACACATACAATGGGAGTGTCGTGGAAATTCTAACCAATAGGAAGAGAGATTCTGTAGATTCTTCAAATGACAACTTTATTATAAGATTTGCAAAAATGGAGCGGTTGACAATCACTCAATGGTCTAGAGTTAAGAGCCCAACGAACAGAGTTGGTCTCAGCTTTTAAAGGAAAGTACAACCTCTTTGTTTACGTGGCAGTTAGCAGATCTGTGGAAACGGGTGGGGAACATAGTGTGTAAAAGGTGATTAGCTTGTCTGTGCAGATTAAGATAGCTGACGTTGCCACTATTCTCTGTTCCTTCGCAAGTTTCCACACAGCTGAGTTCCTGCAGATTGTGAAAACAAACTATTGGCATTCATAATGCCAGCAGATGACCTCTCAGGTAGGGAGGTCAGTACGGGACAGGGGTAAGGGTTAGTCAAGTGTCAGACAGCATCACCATGGCAGGTCCTTTCTGCATGATGTCACACCACACTAGTCAGTGCATCACACTCTTACACACACAGTCAGAAGTATATGGATTTATTTCTCAAATAATCGTGTTACCATGGTTTTGCCATGAAAGTGTGCAAGCAGTGTTTGCAATCAACTAACATTAGCTGAAAACCAGCCAAACCATTGTACATATCTACTGAACACCAGCTGTCTGATATTATCTTACTGACTTCCATTTATACTCCATAATGTGCACATTCAAGTGAATGCGTAATATTTGTAAGGCCTACAGATGCATATGTAGCAGGGGTGTGTGCTAGCAGTGTTCAATTGGGGACGTCACCCGCTCTGAGAACTTGAAGTAGTGCTCCTGCAAGGGCCGTGGATTTTGTGGAGCAACAGTTTACAAAATGTGTGGGTGACAGTTGACAATGTGTTCAGAGGGTCCCTGGTTCAAGCCCAGGTTGGGGCAAGGAGAGGAAAATAAGAAAAACTGTTACACGTAGCATAAGATCCATTGCTAAACATCAATAAACACATAACACAGATAGATAATTCCCTCCTGATTCCAGGGATACTTTTTTTTTGGTAGACCTTATATTTGGGTGAGCCTGTTTGATGACAGGCCAAACTGAGCTACTTATTTCTGTCAATGACGAGACGAACTGTAAACACACACTGTGTCATCTTCACCTTTTCCACTCTGGCACTGGCAGGTCTACCGTAATCATTAAACAATCCTGCACAGGAACCATAGGACAGGGATGAGGTAGCTACACCCTTGATCAGAGCTAGTAAGTGCGGACCAGAGCTAGACCAGAGCTAGTGCAGACCAGAACTAGCTCGCTACGAGCTATGCCCTGGACCAGAGCTGAACCAGAGCTTGTGCAGATCAGAGCTAGCAAGCTACTAGCTACGCCCTGGACAAGAGCAAGACAAGAGTTTACTAGCTATGCCCTGGACCAGAGTTGGACCAGAGCTAGATCACAGCTAGGCCAGAGTGAGCTAGCTAATAGCTACGCCCTGGACAAGAGCAAGACCAGTGCTAAAGTCCAGGGCGAAGCTAGTAGCTAGCTCTGGTCTGCACTAGCTCTGGTCTAGCTCTCATCTCTGGTCCAGGACATAACTAGTAGCTAGCTAGTAGAAGTCTGACTAGCTCTGGTCTAGCTCTGGTCTGCACTAGCAGTTTTTGGCCGGGGTAAGCCGTCATTGTAAATAAGAATTTGTTCATAACTGACTTGCCCAGTTAAATAAAGGTTAAGGGCAGAATTTTCACATTCGGATGAAAAGCGTGCCCAGAGTAAATTGCCTGCTACTCAGGCCCAGAAGCTAAGATATGCATAGTATTAGTATATGTGGATAGGAAACACTCTTTAGTTTCTAAAGCTGTTTGAATGATGTCTGTGAGTATAACAGAACTCATATGGCAGGCAAAACCTGAGGAAAAATCCAACCAGGACGTGGGAAATCTGAGGTTTGTAGTTTTTCAACTCATTGCCTATCCAATATACAGTGTCTATTGCACTTCCTAAGGCTTCCACTAGATGTCAACAGTCTTTAGAACGTTGTTTCAGGCTTCTACTGTGAAGGGGGAGCAAATAAGAGCTGTTTCAATCAGGTGTCTGGCAGAAGGCCATGAGCTGGTCACGCGCGTGGCTGTGAGAGCGACCTGCGTTCCATTGCATTTCTAAAGACAAAGCAATTGTCCGGTTGAAACATTATTGAAGATTTATGATAAAAACATCCTAAAGATTGATTCTATACATCGTTTGACATGTTTCTACGAACTGTAATATAACTTTTTGGACTTGTCGTCTGAACTTTCGCCTGGACTTGCCCGCACCTCATGATTTGTGAACTAAACGCACAAACAAAAGGAGGTATTTGGACATATATTATGGACTTTATCGAACAAAACAAACATTTATTGTGGAACTGGGATTCCTGTGAGTGCATTCTGATGAAGATCATCAAAGGTAAGTGTTATTTTGTTATTGACCAAATACTCATTTTCCACCATAATTTGCAAATAAATTCATTAAAATCCTACAATGTGATTTTCTGGATTTTTTTCCCTCATTTTGTCTGTCATAGTTGAAGTGTACCTATGATGAAAATTATAGGCCTCTCTCATCTTTTTAAGTGGGAGAACTTGCACAATTGGTGGCTGACTAAATACTTTTTTGCCCCACTGTATATCTCTCCGGATATACAGTCCCCTTCCATACAGCCAGCATCCCAGTACATCGACAGAAATAAAGAACTCTCCACGGGCAGAAGAAAGGCAGAGGTTTATGTTTCATGATTAACTACTCATGGTATGATTGTGATAAAGTCCTTTTGTTCACCTGCCCTAGAGTACCTCACAATCAAATGCCGACCGTATTACCTCACAAGATAATTCTCTTCGGTTATAGTCACAGCCGTGTATATTCCCCCTCAAGCTGATACCAAGACGGCCCTCAAAGAACTTCACTAGACTTTATGCAAACTCGAAACCACATATCCTGAGACCACATTTATTGCAGCTGGGGATTTTAACATTGCAAATTTGAGGAAAATTCAACTGAAGTTCTATCAGCACATACAGTACTCGCACTGCTAAAACATTCGACCACTGCTACTCCAACTTCTGGGATGCCTATAAGGTCCTCCCCCACCCTCCATTCGGCAAAACAGATCATGACTCCATTCTGCTCCTCCCTTCCTATAGACAGGAACTCAAACATGAAGTATCCGTGCTAAAATCTATTCAACGCTGGTCTGATCTATCAGAATCCATGCTTCAAGATTGTTTTGATCACGCTGACTGGGAAATGTTCCAGGTTGCCTTTGAGAATAACATTGACGTATACAGTCATGGCCAAATGTTTTGAGAATGACACAAATATACATTTTCACAAAGTTTGCTGCTTCAGTGTCTTTAGATATTTTTGTCAGATGTTATGGAATACTGAAGTATAATTACAAGTATTTCATAAGTGTCAAGGGCTTTTATTGACAATTACATGAAGTTGATGCAAAGAGTCAATATTTGCAGTGTTGACCCTTCTTTTTCAAGACCTCTGCAATCCGCCCTGGCATGCTGTCAATTAACTTCTGGGCCACATCCTGATTGATGGCAGCCCATTATTGCATAATCAATGCTTGGAGTTTGTCAGAATTTGTGGGTTTTTGTTTGTCCACCCGCCTCTTGAGGATTGACCACAAGTTCTCAATGGGATTAAGGTCTGGGGAGTTTCCTGGCCATGGACACAAAATATCAATGTTTTGTTCCCCGAGCAACTTATTTATCACTTTTGCTTTATGGCAAGGTGCATTGTGCGTCACCAAACTGTTCATGGATGGTTGGGAGAAGTTGCTCTCGGAGGATGTGTTGGTACCGTTCTTTATTCATGGCTGTGTTCTTAGGCAGAATTGTGAGTGAGCCCACTCCCTTGGCTGAGAAGCAACCCCACACATGAATGGTCTCAGGATGCTTTACTGTTGGCATGACACAGGACTGATGGTAGCGCTCACCTTGTCTTCTCCGGATGCCACAAACAATCGGAAAGGGGATTCATCAAAGAAAATGACTTAACCCCAGTCCTCAGTCCTTTTGCAGAATATCAGTCTGTCCCTGATGTTTTTCCTGTGAAGTGGCTTCTTTGTTGCCCTTCTTGACACCAGGCCATCCTCCAAAAGTCTTTGCCTCACTGTGCGTGCAGATTCACTCACACCTGCCTGCTGCCATTCCTGAGCAAGCTCTGTACTTGTGGTGCCCCGATCCCGCAGCTGAATCAACTTTAGGAGACGGTCCTGGTGCTTGCTGGACTTTCTTGGGCGCCCTTAATTAAGCCTTCTTCACAACAATTGAACCACTCTCCTTGAAGTTCTTGGTGATCTGATAAATGGTTGATTTAGGTGCAAACTTACTGGCAGCAATATCCTTGCCTGTGAAGCCCTTTTATGTGCAAAGCAATGATGGCGGCACGTGTTTCCTTGCAGGTAACCGTGGTTGACAGAGGAAGACAAATGATTCCAAGCACTACCCTCCTTTTGAAGCTTCCAGTCTGTTATTCGAACTCAATCAGCATGACAGAGGGATCTCCAGCCTGGTCCTCGTCAACACTCACACCTGTGTTAATGAGAGAATCACTGACATGATGTCAGCTGGTCCTTTTGTGACAGGGCTGAAATGCAGTGGAAATGTTTTTTTTGGATTCAGTTCATTTGCATGGCAAAGAGGGACTTTGCAATTAATTGCAATTCATCTGATCACTCTTTATAACATTCTAGTGTATATGCAAATTGCCATCATACAAACTGAGGCAGCAGACTATGTGAAAATTCATATTTGTGTCATTCTCAAAACTTTTGGCCACGACTGTACATGGACAAGGTGACTGAGTTCATCAGGAATTGTATAGGGGATGTTGTTCCCACTGTGGCTATTAATAAAACCTACCCTAACCAAAACCGTGGACAGATTTCAGTATTAGCGCAAAACTGAAAGTGCGAACCATCGTATTTAACCACGGCAAGGTGACTGGGAATAAGGTTTAATACAAACAGTGCAGTTGTAAGGCAATAAAAGTTGATTTGCTGCAGAAACAAAGTGGAGTCGCAATTCAACGGCTCAAACACGAGACGTTTGTGGCAGGGACTCCGGACAATCATGGATTACAAAGAGAAAAACAGCCACGTTGCCGACACCGACATCTTGGTCCCGGACAAGCTAAACACCTTCTTCACCCACTTTGAAGATAACACAGTGTTACCAAAGCGGCCTTCTCCTAAGGACTGTGGGCTCTCGTTCTCCGTGGCCGACGTGAGAGAGACACTTAAGCGCGTTAACAGTCGCAAGGCTGCCGACCCAGAAAGCATCACTAGCCGCGTCCTCAGAGCATGCACAGACCAGCTGGCTGGAGCGTTTACGGGCATATTCAATCTCTCCCTCTACCAGTCTGCTATTCCCACTTTCCTCAAGATGTCCACCATTGTTCCTGTAACCAAGAAAGCAAAGGTAACTGAACTAAATAACTATCGCCCTGAAGCATTCACTTCTGTTGTCATGAAGTTCTTTGAGGGGCTAGTTAAGGATCATATCACCTCCACCTTACATGACACCCTAGACCCCCTTCAATTTGCATACAGCTCCCAATAGATCCACAGACGATGCAATCACCATCACACTGCACACTGCCCTATTCCATCTGGACAAGAGGAATATCTACGGTGTCTGCGGAAAGTATTCAGACCCCTTGAATTTTCACATTTTGTTACGTTACCGTCTTATTCTAAAATTAATTTAATAGTTTTCCCCCCTCATCAATCTACACACAATATCCCATAATAACAAAGCAAAAACAGGTTTTTAGACATTTTTGGTAATTTATTAAAACAAAAAAACGTAAATATCACATTTACTTAAGTCTTCAGACCCTTGACTCAGTACTTTGTTGAAGCACCTTTAGCAGCAAATACAGCATCAAGTCTTCTTGGGTATAACGCTACAAGCTTGGCACACTTGTATTTGGGGAGATTCTTCCATTCTTCTATGCAGATCCTCTCAAGGTCCGTCAGATTGGATAGGGAGCAATGCTGCACAGCTATTTTCAGGTCTCTCCACAGATGTTCGATCAGGTTCAAGTTCGGGCTCTGGCTGGGCCACTCTAAGACATTCAGAGATTTGTCCCGAAGCCACTCCTGCGTTGTCTTGGCTGTGTGCTTAGGCTCGTTGTCCTGTTGGAAGGTAAACCTTCGCCCCAGTCTGAGGTCCTGAGCGCTCTGGAAGGTTTTCATCAAGTATCTCTCTGTACTTTGCTTTGCTTATCTTTGCATCAATTCTGACAAGTTTCCCAGTCCCTACCGCTGAAAACATGCCACCACCATGCTTCACCGTAGGGATGGTGCCAAGTTTCCTCCAGACGTGATGCTTGGCATTCAGGCCAAAGAGTTCCATCTTGGTTTCATCAGATCAGAGAACTTGTTTCTCATGGTCTGGGAGTTTTTAGGTGCGTTTTGGCAATCTCCAAGCGGGCTGTCATTTACCTTTTACTGAAGAGTGGCTTCCGTGTGGCCACTCTACCATAAAGGCCTGATTGGTGGATTGCTGCAGAGATGGTTGTCGTTCTGGAAGGTTCTCCCAACTCCACAGAGGAACTCTAGAGCTCTGTCAGAGTGACCATCGAGTTCTTGGTCACCTCCCTGACCAAGGCCCTTCTCCCCCTATTGCTCAGTTTGGCCGGGCAGCCAGCTTTAGGATGAGTATTTTATTGTTATTATTATTATTACTTTTTATTATTTATTACAAAAAAACACAAGGAATGCGTAGCATTAAAGTATTGGAACATGAAGGACAAACAATACAGCATCAAGACACTATCAAACATGTATCTGTCTTTCCGCAACAGAGCCATCCTCATGTGTGAGGGTGCGTGTGCATGATAGTGATATAAAATATATGTCATAGTTTCCTTTTTTTCCCCCTTTTTTCCCTTTTTTTTCCCTTTTTCATGATCAGAATCTTGTGAAACCCGAACCCTCCAAGATCCCCCCCCACTGTTCCCCAATAGCTGTCCCTCAACCATCATTCTCTCTCTCCACAGCAACTCCACTCCCACTTGTCTCCAATTCCACATACCCACCCTCAGCTTCCTAATTCTTTCCAAACTTCTTCCATTTAGGAATGATGGAGGCCATTGTGTTCTTGGGGACCTTCAATGCTGCAGACATTTTTTTCTACCCTTCCCCAGATCTGTGCCTCGACACAATCCTGTCTCAGAGCTCTACGGACAATTCCTTCCACCTCATGGCTTAGTTTTTGCTCTGACATCCACTGTCAACTGTGGGACCTTATATAGACAGGTGTGTGCCTTTCCAAATAATTTCCAATCAATTGAATTTACCACTAGTGGACTCCAATCAAGTTGTAGAAACATCAAGGATGATTAATGGAAACAGGATGCACCTGAGCTCAATTTCGAGTCTCATAGCAAAGGGTCTGAACTACTTATGTAAACAAGGTATTTCATTTTTATTTGTAATCAATTTCAAAAATCTGTTTTCACATGTCATGTTGGAGTATTGTGTGTAGGTTGATGAGGATTTTTTTTTTAAATACATTTCAGAAAAAGGCTGTAATGTCATAAAATGTGGAAAAAGTCAAATGGTCTGAATACTTTCCGAATGCACTGTACTTCAGTCGAAGACTGCCGTCATTGCTATCGATTGTGATAACATCAAAATGAGGGGTGTTGTACAAAGCAAAATAATCAGCGATTGGATCATCTCTAACCAATCAGAGTAGCAAAGCCAATGATGCATTTTCAAACCTTTGCTTTACCCACGTGTATTCAGGCTCTGACCCTGAAGAATGCAGTGATGTCGAAACATTGGTGGTTTACCCAATAAATTACTGGGAGCTTGTATCTAGAGTGTGTGACTCTCTTTATTTATTTTATAGCCTACAGTTTACACACCATTAGTCATTACCTCTACCAACTTTTTGGGGTGTGCGTCAGCTCATGCTTTTTATTAGACTGGCTCTGGCCCAACGCATTGGTTTCTGGGACCAATCAGAACGTTTAGAATGTTTTTCCATTCTAGAGATTGTTGTGGAGGTACTCATGTCCAGACTCATTGAAGAAACTAACGAAGAAACTAACATCTGTGGGCGTGACGTTTGACTGGAGCAAGGAGTTCAGGTAGCCAGGCAAACTGATCAGTGGTAGTCTGGAGGATTGAAAGATGTTTTGGTGTTGGTAGCTTTTACAGTTTTGGCAGTAGAGGTTCCATAATAATAATAATAATAATAATAATATGAACAGTTTCTAAAGTTGTGCTTTGCTTTTTAAGGCAGCCACATCTTTTTTTAAATTCAGATATATCCTCTGTCAAAGGGCACAGGGTTACCTGTCAGGTGGGATGAGAGGTGGAGACAGGACTCAAAGACAGGATGAAGCAGTGCATTTAATTATCTCCTTAAAGCAGAACTGAAGTCGAAAACCAACTCTTCTCATTGAAAACGGCATATGTGACCGATATTAGCAAGTAGGTTAATTTTGGTCATAAAGTCAGAATTCTGTGAGATTTGAGTACAAGGCCTACTTGAGGTTTGGGCTTTGATTTTGACAATACTCACTTGCCTACTAATACGGGATAAACAGCTGCACTCTATCCAATCATACTGCAGAACACACAGACAGTGAGACAGATCTGCCCAGCAGCACAGCAGATCGGACTTTGTTTACTTAAGACAACACATCGCACATTTTATTACTTGAGAAATACTGCACCAAACACCTTTGTTAGATGTAAGATTGTGTGACTAAAACCTTCTTAAATTATCTTAGATTAATTCAGACTATTTTGAGGAAGTGATACTGGCTTCGTTCCTATAAACCCCTTTCTCTGTTTGCAAACATTGCTGCACGAGGGCAAAGACCGCAAGTTGGTGCCAGAACACGGGGGAGTTCTTATAGAAAAAAGCCTCTATTTACATGTTGCATATGAGTGCATTTCACACTACTTTTGGATTATAATTGGATTGTAACGCTCGCATGAATTTCATGCTTAATATAATGTTTGTATCGTCATTGCAAATCAACTGCATTATACTTTAAAAAAACACTTACATTTCAACCAGTAAAATGTCTCTTTGGCTAGCTTTTGCTACAGCCTATATGAGCTTTAGCATTCTAGCTAACAGCTGCATTCAAAATAATTATTTTGCCTACGATCACAATCAAACATAATCTTAGCAACCGTTCAATCAAGAATCCAAACATCCTAGTAAGCATATGAAAACCCCCAAAACGTCAATCTAGGTTATGTTGAAGGGTGCAGATGGCGATGGCTTTCTTCCTGCAGTCAGGAGTCGCTCGCATCTGTGCATGACGTCAGTGTTTCATGTACTGGAATGGGGTTATTGGTGTCTCCTGGGGGACAAACGTCAGTAACTGTCACATTAAACCACACCCCCAAGATTGAAATAAATAAAAAATCTTAATGAGCAACAGAAAAACACGCAGGATTGGTATGTTCAGTCGCTCTTTAATGATGACTGCACAGGTCACAAAGAACCTCAGGTATAACTGAACCTTCCAACACCTCTATTTATTTAGGGCAGACAAACAGGCACTGAAAGGGCACTGAAAATGTGACTTAAAGTCAAAGTCAACTTTAAGTTTTGAGTTTACCATTATCTAATTCCTAAGATAATTTATAGAAAACATATCATTTCTATCTGTAATCAACTCCTAATATGTATCGTGGGAAGAAGACAGAATGAAATGGCCTATGTGGAAACGGTTGCGTAATCTGGAAGATGTTTTTGTCTTCTCTGTGTATCTCTAAGCTGCCCTGGGGTAGGTCTTTTATGACTAACCTGGGAGATTACACCCTTTGAATCACATAACGCTTACCCAGAATGCAGAAGGGCACTGCCCTTGCTCTGCTCCACGGATCCCCCTTTTGAAGTGCTCTAATCCCTGGCAGCGGGTAAAGGGTTAAAGGCGGCGCTGACCTCACTCTCAACTCTCCAAACTATTGTCAGAGAGACGTCAGAGACTCTCATCCACAACATCAGGCCCAGAAAAGCTAAGTATGGCCCGCTGGAAAAATACTGTGAAGCTGATACAACAGAGTTGACTATGAACCAAGAAGAAAATATGGGGAGAAAAATACACACCAACTGCAAGATAGTTTGTAGCTCAGTTGGTAGAGCATGGCACATGCAACGCCAGGGTACTGGGTTCGTTTCCTGGGACCACCAATATGAAAATTGCATGCGTGCATGACTGAAAGTTGCAATAGATAAAAGTGTCTTCTATGGCTTTATTTTAAGGCTATTCAACTTCTGTGCATATGATGTTTGATATGCCTTACATTTCTTATTCTCTTCTGACTGAACAAAAAGGCAACAGAAAATAAATAGGCAACTCACAATACAGTGGGAACAGCCATTTTATAAACATGTAAAACTTGGCATGACATCTATCCAAAAGTGAGGAACGCTTAGGACCAGTATTAGCAGGATGACGGAGGTTGTGGCAGGAGGCAGGAGAAGGCAGGAGAACCTGCTAAAGTGAAGAGCCTGCCACAGAGAGACGGATTCTTTAGCTGATTGCGATTAGTACTAGACCAATAGAAGACATTGTGTCTCTCTCCTCATGGCTTTAAAGCCCAAAAATAGAGAGAGTCTGTTGCCTTGCTGGGAAAACAGCTATGTCAATAACCAGTAATGAGATCTTATTTACCCAGCTGGTGGTGAAATGTTAAGACGCCCAGGGACCTAAAGTCATCCAACTGGGCTCGAGGCCCACAGCTAAAACCACATTCTAACCCTGTGCATATTTGTCTGTGAAATTTTCACACAATTATGTAAACAAGCATGCTGTATTGTTCTTTTGGACTGTGACGCAAAGAGAGAGAGAGAGCGAGAGAGGGGAAAGGGGGGAGATAGAGAGAGGGAGAGAGAGAGGTTGGAGAGAAAGAAATCAAGAAAAAATAAGCTGGGAGACATGCTATTGCCAGCCCTACCCTACTAGTAGGGTAGGGCTGGCAATTGCCGAGGGCCTCATGAAACGATATTATCACAATACTTATGTGCCAATTCGATATGTATATGTATTGGGATTCTCATGATTCTATATGTATTGGGATTCCATACTGTGATTTTATTGCAAATCGATATATATTACTGCTGCAGAGGGACAAGAGAGAGCCCTAAGAAAATTTGTTTTGATCAGTCATGGAAATAAAAGTGCAACAAAAAAAATTGCCTCCCCATTTAAGGAGGAGATGGAGTACAAACTATGAAGGAAAAATACTGGAATTTCAGTGCAGGCATATCAAACTAGTGCAAAAATAATATTGCGATATTGTCAAAACAATAGTGAGTGAGTAGGTAGAGTGAGTAGAATGAGAGAAAAGTGCTTACTTCATTAAGGCAGCAGTGTAAAAATCACAACACATTAAGAATGGAGAATGCAGGTCTCACTGTAGCCTTTTCAAATGATGCCCACCTGACCCAGATTGCGATTTATAATGGACTGTTTTTGGATTCCGTAAACCACAACAGTAATTGTGTGATGGCGGGGATTCAGGGCTGTGTTCCAAACAAAATAACGACAAACTTTGTGTGCTTGTTCTAGTGCCTCAATGGCACAACTAGGAGAGCTCAAAAAAGCCCCTTAGTAGCTAGGTTTCTCAAAATAAATCAAATGTATTTGTCACATACACATGGTTAGCAGGTGTTAATGCAAGTGTAGCGAAATGCTTGTGCTTCTAATTCTGACCATGCAGTAATATCTAGCAAGTAATATAACCTAACAATTTCACAACAACTACGTTATACACAAAGTGTAAAGGAATGAATACAAATATGTACATACAAATATATAAATGAGTGATGGTACAGAACGGCATAGGCAAGATGCAGTAGATGGTACAGTATATACATATGAGATGAGTAATGTAGGGTATGAAAACATTATATGAAGCGGCATTGTTTAAAGTGGCTAGTGTTACATTACATCAAGATGGCAAGATGCAGTAGAAGGTATAGCATACAGAATATACATATGAGGTGAGTAATGTAGGGTATGAGAACATTATATAAAGTGGTTAGTGATAAATTGATTACATCAATTTTTCCATTATTAAAGTCGCTGGAGTTGAGTCAGTATGTTGGCAGCAGCCACTCAATGTTAGCGATGGCTGTTTAACAGTCTGATGGCCTTGAGATAGAAGCTGTTTTTCAGTCTCTCGGTCCCAGCTTTGATGCACCTGTACTGACCTCGCCTTCTGGATGATAGCGGGGTGAACAGGCAGTGGCTCGGGTGGTTGTTGTCCTTCATGATCTTTTTGGCCTTCCTGTGACATCGGGTGGTGTAGGTGTCCTGGAGGGCAGGTAGTTTGCACCCGGTGATGTGTTGTGCAGACCTCACTTTCCTCTGGAAAGCCTTCCGGTTATAGGCGGAGCAGCTGCCGTACCAGGCGGTGCTACAGCCCGACAGGATGCTCTCGATTCTGCATCTGTAAAAGTTTGAGTGTTTTTGGTGACAAGCCAAATTTCTTCAGCCTCCTGAGTTTGAAGAGGCGCTGCTGCGCCTTCTTCACCACGCTGTCTGTGTGGGTGGACCATTTCAGTTTGTCCGTGATGTGTACGCAGAGGAACTTAAAACTCTCCACTCTCTCCACTACTGTCCCGTCAATGTAGATAGGGGGCTGCTCCCTCTGCTGTTTCCTGAAGTCCACGATCATTTCCTTTGGTTTGTTGACATTGAGTGTGAGGTTATTTTCCTGACACCACACTCTGAGGGCCCTCACCTCCTCCCTGTAGGCCGTCTTGTCGTTGTTGATAATCAAGCCTACCACTGTAGTGTCGTCTGCAAACTTGATGATTGAGTTGGAAGCGTGCATGGCCACGCAGTCGTGGGTGAACAGGGAGTACAGGAGAGGGCTGAGAAGGCCCCCTTGTGGGGACCCAGTGTTGAGGATCAGCGGGGTGGAGATGTTGTTACCTACCCTCACCACCTGGGGGCTGCCCGTCAGGAAGTCCAGGACCCAGTTGCACAGGGCGGGGTCGAGACCCAGGGTCTCAAGCTTAATGACGAGTTTGGAGGGTACTATGGTGTTAGATGCTGAGCTGTAATCGATGAACAGCATTCTTACATAGGTATTCCTCTTGTCCAGATGGGTTAGGGCAGTGTGCAGTGTGATGGCGACTGTGTTTTGTCTGTGGACCTATTGGGGCGGTAAGCAAATTGGAGTGAAAGCACTTCATGATGACGGAAGTGAGTGCTACAGGGCGGTAGTCATTTAGCTCAGTTACCTTAGCTTTCTTGGGAACGGGAACAATGTTGGCCCTCTTGAAGCATGTGGTAACAGCAGACTGGGATAAGGATTGATTGAATATGTCTGTAAACACACCAGCCAGCTGGTCTGCGCATGCCCTGAGGACGCGGCTGGGGATGCCGTCTGGGCCTGCAGTCCTGCGAGGGTTAACACGTTTAAATGTTTTACTCACATTGGCTACAGTGAAGGTGAGCCCGCAAAAAAGTAGTTTAGTCTGTCTGGGAGCAAGGCGTCGTGATCGGCGGCGGGGCTGGTATTTCTTTTGTAGTCCGTAATTGACTGTAGACCCTACCACATACCTCTCGTGTCTGAGCCGTTGAATTGCGACTCCACTTTGTCTCTGTACTGACGCTTAGCTTGTTTGTTTGCCTTGATATCCAATTGGCGACAGATTTTCATGTGAAAGTTCTCAAATCTGTATCAAGACAATATGCGCATTTTCCCACCAGAGATGTATTTCCATCATAGTGACTTGTTGTGGATAAAAGACTGTGCATGATGATTGTGCAAAGTAAAAATAACTTTTGTGGATAAATTCCCCATGTACCATATAAAAAATAAAATGGGTTTCCATTGCATTTTAAACTCTACTGATGGTTTTGTCACAACAAATGTTGCGTTATGGACGACTGTGTTATCTCGCTCTCCGTGGCTGATGTGAGTAAGACTGCAGCTGGGCCAGACATTTAGGAGGCCGCGGGGCCTGACAGATTACCAGGACATGTACTCAGAGCATACTGTGACATACTGTGACGGCCCTGAATTTGTCTGAACCGTCTGTGCTTCTCCTTCCAATAGTGCGCTTCCCCTTTAATTCCCAATTAAATAGCCAGCATCAGCTGCGCAAAAGAGGGTTGTGATGGTGGTGAGGAGTGTTCAACTCTTTTGTTGTATTTAAAAGTCAGCTTTGTAGCCTTGTCTCAAGTTTAACCAGGACCGGATCCACTCATTTCTTCCTTTGGACTAACACATCTCAGTTGGTCTCAGCTGTTTCGTTGTGGTCTTCCTCAGCAGGAGATCTGTTGGCGGATTGGATTGCCTGACAGACCACAACTTTTTGGCATACGGTATTTCATTTGTTTGAATGTGATTTATACCGTGCTGATTTGTGGTCAGTTGTAGTTAAAGACTACTGAGATTTGATACTCTTTATGGTTGTGTGGTAGGGTTTAAGCTACACTCCTTTACCGGGCTGGACTCATTTAGGCCCGAGGTACAGAAGTTTTCTTGAGGAACCAATGCTTATGTTTATTTATGTTGGTAATACAACCCACACAAAAGAAGTGTGTTTTTGAAGTTATTGCCAATGTTTGAAAGGTTTATGAAAAGTGTATTTCCATACTGACTTTTAAATTAGTCCTTTGTATTGGTGTAGACTTGATGGACCAGACAGGACTCATTCCCTCAAACAAAAAGGAGAAATCAATATTTTCTCTGGTAGGCACAACCTACCTGGCACCCCTACGAACTATAACCTCAAGTCAAAACTGTTACAATGCGCTGAGCAGCTGGCAAGTCCTGTGTGACTCAGTTAGTAGAGTATGGCACTTTCAACTCCAGGGTTGTGGGTTTGATTCTCATGGGGGACCAGTACGAACAAATATGAAAATGTTTTACTCACTATTGTAAGTCAATTGTACTTTATTTAACTAGGCAAGCCAGTTACGAACAAATTAGTATTTTCCAATGACGGCCTACCCCAGACAACGCTGGGACAATTGTGCACCGCCCTATTGGACTCCCAATTAAAGCCTGGAATTGAACCAGGTTCTGTAGTGACACCTCTAACACTGAAATAGAGTGCCTTAGACTGCTGCGCCACTCAGGAGCCTGCTTGGTCAAGCTGGATAAGTGCATCTGTTAAATGACTAAAATTAATGCATCTTGAAAACCACTCCCTGGCCCAGTCTGTAATACCTACGTGTTTCAAGCAGACCACCATAGTCCCTGTGCCCAAGAACGTGAAGGTAACCCATCTAAATGACTATCGCCCATAGCACTCACATTTGTAGCCATGAAATGCTTTGATAGGCTGGTCATGGCTCACATCAGCCTAGACACACTGGACTCACCCATTCACATACCGCCACAACAGATCCACAGATGACGCGATCTCTATTGCACTCCACACCGCCCTTTCCCTTCTGGACAACAGGAACATCTATGTGAGAATGCTTTTCATTGACTACAGCTCAGTATTCAATACCATAGTGCCCTCCAACATCATTACTAAGTTCAGGACCCTGGGACTGAACACCTTCCACTGCAACTGGATCTTGGACTTCCTGTCGGGCTGCTCCCAAAAAGACCTTCTACCCCCAAGCAATGAGACTGCTGATGAATAGTTATTTAAATAGTTAACCAGATAGACCTTTTTTTAACTAACTTTTTGACTCATCTCATGTGGCTGCTACTGTTTTAGCTATCCTGTTGCCTAGTCACTTTATCCCTAGTTAGTATGCACATACTGTATCTACCTCAATTAACTCGTACCCCTGCACATCGATGCAATACTAGTAGCCAGTGTATTTCGCCGAGTTATTGTTACTTATTGTGTATTTATTACTCATGTTATTACTTTTCTATTATTTCACAAATTCTTGACGGTCTAACTGTTGTCTTCAAAGTGTGCACAGTTCCTAAGTAATTTCCATGCACTTTTAGGACTGTCAAGTCTACTCCCACTCCCCTTCCAGGTGAGTCTGATGAGGCGATGGTGTGAGTAAGGATGGTGACAGGTGTGCGTAATAATGAGCAGCCTGGTGACCTCGAGCGCCGGAGAGGGAGTATACCTGACAGTAACCTCTCCCTGACGTGGGGCTCCAGGCGCAGGATTCTGACCAGAGGGACGGTCCTGGGGGCCAGGCCGGTCGCAGGAACACCAGTTGCGACACCCGGACCCGACATCACCTACACTAACAAAACAACAAAAAAAACACTTCCCGATGCTTCCCTTTGGTCAGGAGTTATTCTGTAACGTGTACGCTGGGAGTCGGGAAGCAAGTTCAGGGAGCGTAGTTAATAAATAAATTAACATAGAACAAAACAAGAAACACGGGTAGCTTACAGACATGAACACTGGAACAGAAACAATAACACCTAGAGAAAGAACCAAAGGGAGTTGTATATGTATGTATATATATATATATATATATATATATATATATATGAAAGGTAATCAAGCAGGTGATGGAGTCTGGTGAGGCGCTGGTGCACGTAACGATAGTGACCGGTGTGCGTAATAATGAGCAGCCTGTTGACCTCGAGTGCCAGAGAGGGAGTATACGTGACATGGATTTGTCATGTTATTTCATTACCAGATCATGTTGTGAATAAGCCCACTAGGCTATGTCATTTGTCATTATATCCAGACTAATTAATAGGAATAGCATTGGGTGTTGCACAATGGTTCATCCAACACAACGGTGCACAGTAGACTGTGTCCAATACGAGGCACAAAAACATGAACTCAGTACCTTAGTGATTTCTCTGTTAAATCTAACGAGGCCCTAGTGTAAGTCAAGCAGACAACAGATGATCAACATCAATTCACCAGGGATATTAAATCCAAAGTGGATCCAGGCACAACTCTCTTCAGGAGCATAAAATATTCTTGACATTCCTCTCTAATACCTTTTTCCCAGAATTTGGGCTGTTGTTGCATGGCATGCGCTATCACAACAGCTGTTCGTCACTTGACTGTCATTCGGTAAATTCCTTCCTGGATCCGATGATGTGACAATATCATGGCATAATTTATCAGCTGGACACCAAATCAAATGCTCATCCAACAAGTATTATGCATAATTATTGAAGAACCACGTTAATGACAGTATCGATTTAGGTTTTAAGTATCAAAGTAAGGTGACTCTTTCGGTTAGAAGCATTCGATTTTGCAATCACATCATTTGGGATTTGTGTGCCCATTAACTGTTTACCCCATAACATGAGGACTGTCCAACAACTATTATGCATGATATAATGTGATACCATTATATAACCAAGGCATTACTTCATGTTGTTACTGTGGAACCTAGAGCATTGATACTAATTGAGTACTGTGCCTGCACATGAATGTTCTGTTTTAACTTTAGTTTGAACGAGTCATGTAAAACTTCTCTGTTCCAAGTATCATTATTACTGTTTGTGTAGTAGTAAGAACCCCAAAATGGCTAGATCCAGGATTCTTACAGGGTTCATGTTCAATGTCTAATTGAAATGAATAATGCATGATATAACGAAAACTTACACTGCCATAAATGCAAGGACAGAAAAGTAATGTTTTATGTCACACAATTTTGGACAAATCCATCAAGAGATACCAACTATGATAAAGGGTTAAACATAGGTTTGACATCTACTCATGAATTTAATTGAATATATCTCTGATCCTCCTTATACTGTAAATGCACGGAATGAGCAGCAGTACAGGGGAATCCATGACAGACCCCTTCCCTTTTTCCACATTTTGTTATGTTACAGCCTTATAAAAATACACACAATACCCCATAATGGCAAAGTGTAAACAGGTTTTTAAAAATGTTTGCAAATGGATTAAAGATTTTTTTTAATAATTTATTTACACAAGTATTCAGACCCTTTGATATGAGACTCGAAATTGAGCTCAGGTTTATCCAGTTTCCATTTATGATCCTTGAGATGTTTTTACAACTTGATTGGAGTCCACCTGTGGGAAATTCAATTGATTGGACATGATTTGGAAAGGAACACACTTGTTATATAAAAGGTCCCACAGTTGACTGTGCATGTCAGAGAATGACAGAATTTGAAAAAATTACACTTGAAACATTAATAAACTTGCCCATCAGATGCTCTCCATGCTGGGTAGGCTATTATAGTTTGTCAACAGGTAGCCTATGTCTGTGGTGTCTTAGTGGTGCCAGAGACTCATAATGAGTGACTCATCATTGGGGAAAGAGCCGATGGCAGCTGATGAGACCCCTGCATAGATGCCCCGGAAACTCCCAACCTTTGCGAAGCCCTGCTGGCTCTGCATTCTGGCCTTAATGGTGTCCAGGGGGAAGAAGGTGAGGTCCACACATCCCAGCACAGCTCCCACCTAGCATGTCGGGAGAGACACACACAATCATCAGGTAATTCAAAAGCACTGCATAGACCCACACCTAGCAGAGAGAGATGAAACACAGAGACAAAAGCTAATCTGCTAAACTCAAGACTCAAGACAGGTCATGCCTAGATTATGGTTAGTTTGCATTTTCCATTGAACATCCTGTTTCAGAGAATCTTGCAAATACAGTTTGGTGTTGGTTTTCCTCCATTTGAAGGGGTAGGTGAGCCAACCTCAGATGCACATCTTTCTGATGGGCCTCCACACTTTCACTTAGTTTGCGAACGGCATTCTCCTGCATTTTCAAACTGTTAATAGTGTGTCTCAATTGTTGTTCCATTTGTCCAGTGAGCTCAGAGACAACTGTCCCAGTCTGTCTGGGCAGGGTAAAAGGAAGAGGTTGAGGGTAGGGTAATGGTGGAGAGGTTAGAGGTGAGCCAGAAGCCTGGGGATGAGGCACAGTGCTCTCCAACTCCATTACACAATCGAGTCCGTCCACAATGAAAGAATTGACACATTATGGGGTTCCAATTAAATACATGACTCAACAACTTTGCGTGTGTGGGTAATTCATGGGTGCTTTTCTCCATAGGTCCCCGTTTGGGTGCCAATTCTGTAGTGGTGTTTTTAGAGGGGTAAAGATGAAGATTTTTGTTTGGTGCGCCAGGTGGGTGGCAGTGAACAGAGTAGGAGAGTAGGAGAGCGCTTCCAGACACACATCAGCAGAAGAGACTCCCTCGAGTGTAGCCTGTTTGCCAGATAACCAGTGGAGAGAATGGATATGACACACCATGTAAACACAAGTCACAGCACAGGGGTAACCAACCAATATTTCTCATACAATAAAAATGATTAGAGCAACTCAGTGGCAACTTCATAGAGGGAACAGACAAAGAACCCAGTTATCATTAGATGATTTGCAAATATCTGTGTTTCTTCAGAGTGAAGAGTGAGTTGGGTACATTAGTGTGTGTGTGTGGTCCAAAACATAAAAGCCCTTTAAATGTCCCAAAGCCAATACATCAATTCAGTTCCAAAAAGAGAATAAAAATAATAAGCAACATGTGACAGACCACTTATTTTTGGTCTTGTTACAAAATTTGAAATTGTGTTTTCTACATTGGATAAAAGTACTGACTCAGAGCTACAATAATATACAATGCAGTGCAGTTGAGGAGAAATGAGAAAGTAATGCTGCTTTGAAATTTGATAAACTTGTAACCTCACTTTTGAGAAAATACCCTTGAATGTTTTGGTACACCTACTGTACTAAAGAACTATTCGGCATCATTCATCATGTGAAGTCCCTGGCCTCTTTGTTGCAAAACTTGTACAGGCAGACCATCTTTGGGAGGAAGGACTTCAGCTTCGTGCAGCAGCTGAAACTTGTCCAAACGCTCCGTGGCGACAACAACACCAGGCTCCAGAGCATCAAAGCTGTAAAACAGGAAAATAGACTAAACATTTAAAAGACAGTACAACCTTGCATAACATCAATTCACCTTCCAAGTTCAGATAAGAATAAACCTATACAATGCAATATTCACCTGAAGTGCTGGTACTGCTTGATCTGTGGCAGAGGCCTGAAGTACAGGTGTTATTGCCAGCCATAGCTTTCCATCACCACCGTATCATCCTCCAGTCCAACCAGCCATGGAATTCTGACCCCTGTCACAGTGCTGTCCTTCACCACACCAGCAATCTCTGTTCACTGGTCTTTCTGAAGAGTTGCTTGATCAGCCCGAAGCACCAGTCAGGGGCAAACTTGGTGTGGCCTGTGATCAGGAAGTGAAGGTCCCGAACTGGGGTGAAGCCTGTGCATGATCCTCCAGGCACAATACCAGAGGACAAACTTTTGGCCACTGCAGTTGTCACAATTCAGGTCCACAGTTGTTTCCCCAACTCCGTAGATGGTAAAGAAATGGTGTATGTAGTGGATGACAGAACAGCTGACTTTGCTGAATGACATGCCTTCATCAATCATGTAGTTGACTTGTGGTATTCCTTCACAGCAGAGATCAAACAACCATACTTGCGACGACTGTAGTGAAAATGGAGATGGGTCCTGGTTACATATGGTCAGAAGGATAGTGCACTTAATGTTTTTTTATTTCATCCAAAACATACAATATACAATATACTTGCAGTGAAGCCACTCAAACTACATCACACCAGTCATCCAACAGACTCACATTCAGAGTGACACACAAGTATCCAGGGTCAATGCCCTGCTCAGGGGCATGTCGACAGATCTCCTACAAGGCCAAAACCGGGGACCTGAACTCTCCAAAATCCTCCCCACAGTTCCCCAATAGCTGCCCCTCAACTATCCGAGACACCTCCCACAGTCTTCCCAAGAAAAAAAAAATACAATTATTTCCATTCCCCACCCCCACGGATGTCGTCGTGGAAATGACCGGACCAAGGTGCAGCGTGGGGAGCGTACATTTTTCTTCATATATGTAAATGTCGCCAACAAAACAAGAAACAAAGACCCCGACCGTGAAGCTTACTAGGGCTATAGTGCCACTAACAAAGTCAAGTACCCACAAAATACAAAGGAAATGATGCCTAAGTATGATTCCCAATCAGAGACAACGATAGACAGCTGTCCCTGATTGAGAACCATACTCTGTCAAAACATAGAAACAGAAAACATGGAAATAAAGAAACTAGAATGCCCACCCTGGCCTACCCAAAATAGAGAATAAAAGCCTCTATGGCCAGGGCGTGACACCCCCCCCCCCCTCTCTAGTTTTAGAAATGGATGCCTCAAGTCCTCAACTGGCAACTTTTATTAAATAGTACCCGCAAAACATCAGTCTCAACGTCAACAGTGAAGAGGTGACTCCGGGATGTTGCCCTCTTCACCTCATGATGCCATCTATTTTGTGAAGTGCACCAGTCCCTCCTGCAGCAAAACACCTCCACAACATGATGCTGCCACCCCTGTGCTTCACAGTTGGGATGGTGTTTTTCAGCTTGCAAGCCTCCCCCTTTTTCCTCCAAACATAATGATGGTCATTATTGCCAAATAGTTCCATTTTTGTTTCATCGGACCAGAGGACATTTCTCCAAAAAGTACAATCTTTGACCCCATGTGCAGTTGCAAACCATAGTCTGGCTTTGTTATGGCGGTTTTGGAGCAGTGGCTTCTTCCTTGCTGAGATGCCTTTCATGTTATGTTGATATAAGACTAGTTTTTTGCACCAAAGTACGTTCATCTCTAGGAGACAGAATGCTTCTCCTTACTGAGCAGTATGACGGCTGCGTCGTCCCATGGTGTTTATACTTGCATACTATTGTTCATACAGTTGAACGTGGTACCTTCAGGCGTTTGGAAATTGCTCCCAAGGATTGACCAGACTTGTTGTCTACAAAAACAATTCTGAGGTCTTGGCTGATTTCTTTTGATTATCCCATGTCAAGCAAAGAGGCACTGAGTTTGAAGGTAGGCCTTGAAATACATCCACATGTACACCTTCAATTGACTCAAATGTCAAATAGCCTATCAGAAGTTTCTAAAGCCATGACATAATTTTCTGGAATTTTCCAAGCTGTTTAAAGGCACAATCAACTTAGTGTATGTACACTTCTGACCCACTGGAATTATGATAGTGAATTATAAGTGAAATAGTCTGTAAACTGTTGGAAAAATGACTTGTCATGCACAAAGTAGATGTCCTAACCAACTTGCCAAAAATATAGTTTAACTTGTTATGGCTGCAATCCCGCTAACGGGATCGATATGACAACTACAAGTGAAAATAGAGGGCACCAAATTCAAACCACAGAAATATCATAATTACAATTCCTAAAACATACGTGTCTTATATCATTTTAAAGTTAATATTGTTGTTAATCCCACCAAAGTGTCCAATTTCAAATAGGTTTTTCAGCGAAACCACTAGAAACGATTATGTTAGGTCTCCACCAAACCACAATAAGCACAGCCATTTCCCAGCGAAATATAGCATTCACAAAAAGCAGAAATAGAGAAAATTAATCACTAACCTTGAATTATCTTCAACAGATGACACTCATAGGACTTCATGTTACACAATACATGCATGTTTTGTTTGATAAAGTTCATATTTATATTTAAAAAAAGTTTACATTGGCGTTAGTTCCAAAAACATCAAGTGATTTTGCATAGCCACATTTCAACAGAAATACTCATCATAAATGTAGATGATAATACAAGTTATACACATAGAATTATATATATACACACCTCTCCTTAATGCAACCGCTGTGTCAGATATCAAAAAAAGTTTACGGAAAAAGCAACCCATGCAATAATCTGAGACGGAGCTCAGAACAGGAGCCAAATTAGCCACCATGTTGTAGTCAACAGAAACCAGAAAATACATGATAAATGTTTCCTTACCTTTGATGAACTTCATCAGAATGCAGTCCTAGGAATCCCAGGTCCACAATAAATGCTTAATTTGTTCGAAAATGTCCGTTATTTATGTCCAATTAGCTACTTTGGTTAGCGCGTTTGGTAACAATTCCAAAGTCAAAGCGCGTCCACTATAACGTGACAAAATGTCCAAAAGTTCCGTAACAGTCAGTAGAAACATGTCAAACGATGTACTGAATCAATCTTTAGCATGTTGTTTACATATATCTTGAATAACGTTCCAACCGGAGAATTAGAATGACTTCAGATGAACAGTGGAACGCAGGTCCTTCCCCTGTGAACGCGCATGGTGAAAGCATGGGCAACTCGTGGTAGTGGTGACTATATCCTGTCTCCTTTGACCCCCCCTTCACATAGAGTCAGACACAGTTCTATTGACATCTAGTGGAAGGCTGTAATTTCAATGAGAGCTTGGTTGAAAATCTGCCACCCCCAGAAAAAATACAAACAGGAAGTGGAATTTCAGGTTTTTCCTTGTAATGAGTTCTGTTATACTCACAGACATAATTCAAACAGTTTTAGAAACTTCAGAGTGTTTTCTATCCAATACTAATATGCATATATTAGCAACTGAGACTGAGGAGCTGGCCATTTACAATGGGCACCTTTTCATCCAAGCTACTCAATACTGACCCTGCAGCCATTTATTTTTTTACCTTTATTTAACTAGGCAAGTCAGTTAAGAACACATTTTTATTTTCAATGACGGCCTAGGAACAGTGGGTTAACTGCCTGTTCAGGGGCAGAACGACAGATTTGTACCTTGTCAGCTCAGGGATTTGAACACGCAACCTTTCAGTTACTAATCCAACGCTCTAACCACTAGGCTACCCTGCTGCCCCATAAAAATATACGAAATTTGTTGTGTACGTAAACTTCCGACTTCAACTGTATTTTGTGATACGAGTACCAATTATGTAATTTCACCGTCAGCACATTTTATAGGTAAACTGCAGGGTAATGTAAGTTGTATTTTTTAAAGATCCAATACCTGATATTGTACACTTATCATAATTAGGTTTTAGTCCAGAAAAGCTATCTAGATATTCAATGAGACATTGCAGGGATCTAGCTTGCGGACTTAATATAAAACTTGAGTCATCGGCATACATGGGTAGCTTTGTTTTTAAGCCTTGGATTTCTAATCCTCTAATGTTGTTATTGGATCTGATTTTAATAGCTAGCATTTCGATGGCCAGAACAAATAAACAAGGGTGTCCGCTGTCACTATATCTAACTCCTCTTGACAATTCAAAACTCTCAGGAGTATCAGGAATCAAGGTAAGACCCAAGTGCAGACTGTGTGAAGTAATAATGTTTGTTACCACAGGGGCAGGCAAATGAAAGGTCCAGGCAGGCAGGGGTCGATAATCCAGAGCAGAGGTCAAGGTACAGGATGGCAGGCAGGCTCAGGTCAGGCAGAGGTCGATAATCCAGAGCAGAGGTCAAGGTACAGGATGGCAGGCAGGCTCAGGTCAGGCAGAGGTCGATAATCCAGAGGTGTAGTAAAGGTACAAGACGACAGGCAGTGATCAGGCAGGTGGGTACAGGGTCAGGACAGGCAAAGGTCAAAAACCAGGAGGACGAGAAAAAAATAAAGACTAGGGACAAACAGGTGCTAAGACAAAACGCTGCTATGCTTGAACAAACAAGATGAACTGGCAAAAGATAGAAAACACAGAAAGAAATACAAGTGGGATAATGGGGAAGATGGGTGACACCTGCAGGGGGGTGGAGACAAGCACAAGGACAGGTGAAACAGATCAGTGAATGACACTGAGAAGTAGCCATTATTTACTATTTTTCACCTGGGGTTGGTATACATTACTTTACCCATTTTATAAGAGAATAACCGAAATTGAAAATATCCAGGCATTTATAAATTAAATTCAGTCTTACTTTATCAAATGCCTTTTTAAAATTCGTAAATACCAGGCCTGGCTTCTTAGATGTTCTATTATTTATAGTAGTTGTCGCATATTATCTCCAATGTATCGTCCATGTAAAAAACCTGTCTGATCAGGATGAACAATACCTGGTAAAACAATTTTAATTCTGAGTGCTATGCATTTCACTAGTATTTTTGCATCACAACAATGAGTGTAAGGGGCCTCCGGTGTTTTAGATTGACTGGATCTTTATATTTGCCATCAGGGTCTTGTTTAAATAATAGTGAAATCAGACCTTCCTGTTGAGTACCTGACAGAGTGCCATTTCTATAGGAGTAGTTAAAACAATCTAACAATGGAGATTTTAGTATATCAAAAAAGGCTTGATATACCTCTACCAGTATGACATCAAGCCCTGGGGCTTCTCTAGACAGAAATGATTTAATAGCCTCAAAAAGATCTTCCTCTGTAATTTGGCCTTCACACGGATCCTTCTGAACCTTTGTTAATTTTCCATTTTCATTATTATTTGGAAGGAATTCCTTACCATAATCTTCATTCAGTGGGAGAGGTTGCGACGGAAAAGAGAACATCTGCTAAAAATATTTAGCTTCCTCTTTTAAAATATAATTTGGAGAATCATAGATGACTTTGCCTTCAGTAACAAGTTTCTGCAAATTATTTTTGTTAGCGTTCCTGTGTTGGAGATTCAGGAAGAATTTTTGAATTTTAATTGCATATTACTTCTAGTTTGCTTTATTTTTGTAATAGATTACATTAGAGCGTTCTGGAATAAGTCCCTGTAGTTATTTTTGTAATAGATTACATTAGAGTATTCTAAAATAAGTCCCTCTAGTTATATTTGGAATAGATTACATTAGATCGTTCTGGAATAAGTCCCTCAAGTTATTTTTTATAATAGATTACATTAGAGCGTACTTCAATAAGTCCCTCTATTTATTTTTGTAATAGATTACATTAGATCATTCTGGAGTAAGTCCATCTAGTTATTTTTATAATAGATTACATTAGAGCGTTCTTCAATAAGCCCCTCTACTTATTTTTGTAATAGATTACATTAGATCGTTCTGGAGTAAGTCCATCTAGTTATTTTTGTTTTTCCTCTAACCTATTTTGTATCTCTGTAGTATCGTTTTTTTTTGCTATCTACCTGTACTATTAGTTCATGTATTTCCCTTCTTAGTCTTGTCTCTTTAGCCAGAAACTGATTTTTTATTATTGATGAATATTTAATAGAATGACCTCAGAAGGTACACTTAAAGGTATCCCAAACAATAAGGGGATTTGCTGAATCTATATTATACTGGAAAAATTCTGTTATAAATGATTTTGTCTTAGTTAAAAATAAGTTTTCCTCCAGTAAACTTTGATTACATTTCCAATATCCCCATCCACATGGAAAGAGTTATGTGGCCAATTAGATGATGATCCGATCGCATTCTGTCTGCTATTAAAATCGTTTTTTACCTTTGATGCAAGAGTGAAAGAAACAAGAAAGTAGTCAAGACAAATAGCTTGATTAAGTCTCCTCCATGTATATCTCACTAGGTCGGTGTTTTTTAGTCTCCAAATATCCACTACTTCTAATGTGTCCATAATATTTGTAATTTCCTTAAGAGCACGGTGACGATAGTTTGTAGAGTGATTTCCTTTATGGTCCATTGAGGTACTTAACACTGTGTTATAGTCTCCCACCCACAATGATTTGATCATTTGTTTCCTGTAAGTTCAATACATTTGTATAAATATTTTCGAAGAAGTATGGATCATCGTGATTTGGACCATATAGATTAATTAGCCAAATCTCTTTTTAGTACACTTTAGATCCACCTTCCTTGCGAATCATTCCTGACTATTTGCACATTCAGATCTACATTTTTGTAAATTAATTTCATCACACCTTTTGAGTTCCTTTGTCCTTGACAGAAAACTATTTCACCACCCCATTCCCTTTTCCACGCAACTTCATCTAAGGATGTAGAGTGAGTTTCCTGTAAACAGTATATGTTATATTCCTTTTCTTTTAGCCATGTAAAGACTGATCTTCTTTTTTTATAATCTACTAAACCATTACAATTATAACTGGGTATACTTATTTCACCCCTTACCATAAATAAATGTCTGATATTTAGAATTCAAGAAGTAGGATCCCTCCATCTTACAGGATTTTCAAACCTCACACCCAGACAAGCCGGGTAATGCGCATGTAATGTGCATAATGCACACGTATGTAGAGAGGGGGTAATGTCACATCTGCTCCTGATACGCCCTCTGGTAATCATCCGGTGTCTTCTTGACCTGCAGTTACTCCCCCTGTACACTCCCTCTCCCTCTCCCTCTCTGTGATTGTGGTTGGAGACAGGGGTGCTGGAGTCAGAGCAGATCCCTACCAGCTGCAACTCATTCCATAATCAAGACCTCTACAAATACTCAGTCCTGCTACTTCCACTCTGCCAGATCGTAATCTCTGCTCAGTCAGTTCATGATTCTAGCCATTTATGATTGTTCAAGATGCTGTGCCTTTCCCTGCCTGACACCGTTTATCCTCTCATTACAGTTACCACTCTGTCTCTGGCTCCTGTCTCCTGGTCCACATCTCACCACCCAACTACCTTGCTCACCAGCACTACCTTGGATTCCCCTCAGGACCTGTTCACCCTGTTCTACTCAGCCAACTCCAACCTCAGTCTCCACATCTGGTTTTTCTGTAACTCACCCAAGCTTCCCCGGATCTGTACTCCATAGCTCCCTGTGTAACAATAAATATCTGGTTCATTCATCCCTGTCTCCTCATCTGAGTCTATTCTTGGGTTCCCCTGTGCCGCTCCGCGTAACAGTAGGTTCTAGCAATTTTTGTTTTATTCCGTTGCCTGTGAGCCAATGCCACAGATGTTAGAAAATTGAGACAAGATATTATGTTTGTAGTAAATCTGAGTAGGTTGATGTGTATGATATTGGATGTAATTTAGTGAGGGTGTGTACAATGTCTGTATAAGAGTAAGACTAATGTGTGATGTCCAAATAAATAATATCCCCGCCAATTTGCATGGTTGAGTGTCTGTGTGGTTCATGATGATAATTGTGATTCATGTATCACCATCATTGCATCACAATTACCTTTAACATCATTGAAAAACACATCCCAGCATTTCCATAGCAATTGACATTTCACATGATCATGAAAGAGACCTTTCATTACTATATAGTAATTCACTACAATACAAATTATTTCCGTACAATATGTTATTATTCCCAAATGTCCCAATTCTGATATCTCCCCCTTGCTTGCTGTAAACATATATAAACATGTAAAAAAGACAGAAAAGATAGACAAACAAATTAAATTATAGAACAGTTCTCGACAATAGAGAGAGGGAGAGAAGAGAGCGACATCAAGTGTGTATGTATAAGTCCGTCTGTGTAAGCAAGCATGTAATTGAGTACATGTGTGCTCATACACACTACATAGTGTTCAGATATTTTTACAGTTCCCATACGTTCTTTTTTTTGTAACCTGAAGTCCCTGTAGAATTTAGTACAGCCACTGTGTTATGGCACTGTCTCAGAATAGCTGTCCATCTATAAAGCACCTGCAAACAACAAGAAAGAACATATGATAAATTAATTAAGTCCCTGTCAGTCTGTCTTTACACAGGTCAGTGCAAGATGCTTCCCATTTATGAAGGAGGAAACGTTGCTTAGCTGTTGAGCAAAGCAGTAATACATCCTGATGCATGCTACGCTACAGAACTGCTTTTCTAGCACAGACTGAAATACGTTCCGTGATTCATCCAATGGCATTGAGGAGTATACAATTTCAGTCACCAGCTTCATCAATAAGTGCATCAACGACTTCGTCCCCACAGTGACCTGTACGTACATATCCCAACCAGAAGCCATGGATTACAGGCAACAACCACACTGAGCTAAAGGCTAGAGCTGCCGCTTTCAAGGAGAGGGACACTAATATGGAAGCTTATAAGAAATCCCTCTATGCCCTCAGACAAACCATCAAACGGGCAATGCGTCAATACAGGACTAAGATTGAATACTACTACACCGGCTCTGATGCTCATCAATTTTTGGGGGGTATTAAAAAAAACATTTCACCTTTATTTAACTAGGCAAGTCAGTTAATTAAGTACAAATTCTTATTTACAATGACGGCCTACACCGGCCAAACCCAGACGATGCTGGGCCAATTGTGCGCCGCCCTATGGGACTCCCATTCACAGCCGGTTGTGATACAGCCTAGATTCAAACCAGAGTGTCTGTAGTGACGCCTCTAGCACTGAGATGCAGTGTCTTAGACCGCTGGGCCACTCGCAGGGCTTGCAAACTATTACAGACTGCAAAGGGAAACCCATCCACGAGCTGCCCAGTAATGCAAGCCTACCAGAAGAGCTGAATGCCTTTTATACTCGCTTCAAGGCAAGCAACACTGAAGCATGCAGGAGAGCACCAGCTGTTCTGGGCGACTGTGTGATCATGCTCTCCATAGCAGATGTGATTAAGACCTTTAAACAGGTCAACATTCACAAGGCCACGGGGCCAGACTGATTACCAGAGCGCAAGTGTCTTCACTGACATTTTCAACCTCTCCCTGACCGACTCTGTAATACCTACGTGTTTCAAGTAGACCACTATAGTCCCTGTGCCCAAGAATGAGAAGGTAACCTTCCTCAAATCAAATAAAATGTATTTGTCACATACACATGGTTAGCAGATGTTAATGCGAGTGTAGCGAAATGCTTGTGCTTCTAGTTCCGACAATGCAGTAATAACCAACGAGTAATCCTAACTAACAATTCCAAAACTACTACCTTATACACACAAGTGTAAAGGGATAAAGCATATGTACATAAAGATATATGAATGAGTGATGGTACAGAACGGCATAGGCAAGATGGAGTAGATGGTATAGAGTACAGTATATACATATGAGATGAGTAATGTAGGGTATGTAAACAAAGTGGCATAGTTTAAAGTGGCTAGTGATACATCTATTACATAAAGATGCAGTAGATGATATAGAGCACAGTATATACATATACATATGAGATGAGTAATGTAGGGTATGTAAACATTATATTAAGTAGCATTGTTTAAAGTGGCTAGTGATATATTTTTACATCAATTTCCATTATTAAAGTGGCTGGAGTTGAGTCAGTGTGTTGGCAGTAGCCACTCAATGTTAGTGGTGGCTGTTTAACAGTCTGATGGCCTTGAGATAGAAGCTGTTTTTCAGTCTCTCGGTCCGTGCTTTGATGCACCTGTACTGACCTCGCCTTCTGGATGATAGCGGGGTGAACAGGCAGTGGCTCGGGTGGTTGTTGCCCTTGATGATCTGTATGGCCTTCCTGTGACATCAGGTGGTGTAGGTGTCCTGGAGGACAGGTAGCTTGCCCCCGGTGATGCGTTGTGCAGACCTCACTACCCTCTGGAGAGCCTTACGGTTGTGGGCGGAGCAGTTGCCTTACCAGGCGGTGATACAGCCCGACAGTATGCTCTCGATTGTGCATCTGTGGAAGTTTATGGGTGCTTTTGGTGACAAGCCGAATTTCTTCAGCCTTCTGAGGATGAAGAGGCGCTGCTGCGCCTTCTTCACGACGCTGTCTGTGTGGGTGGACAATTTCAGTTTGTCCGTGATGTGTACGCTGAGGAACTTAAAACTTACTTCCCTCTCCACTACTGTCCCGTCGATGTGGATAGGGGGTGCTCCCTCTGCTGTTTCATGAAGTCCACAATCATCTCCTTTGTTTTGTTGATGTTGAGTGTGAGGTTATTTCCCTGACACCACACTCCGATGGCCCTCACCTCCTCCCTGTAGGCCATCTCGTCATTGTTGGTAATCAAGCCTACCACTGTAGTGTCGTCCGCAAACTTGATGATTGAGTTGGAGGCGTGCATGGCCACGCAGTCGTGGGTGAACAGGGAGTACAGGAGAGGGCTCAGAACGCACCCTTGTGGGGACCCAGTGTTGAGGATCAGCGGGGTGGAAATGTTGTTACCTACCCTCACCACCTGGGGGTGGCCCATCAGGAAGTCCAGTACCCAGTTGCACATGACGGGGTCGAGACCCAGGGTCTTGAGCTTGGTGACGAGTTTGGAGGGTACTATGGTGTTGAATGCTGAGCTGTAGTCGATGAACAGCATTCTCACATAGGTATTCCTCTTGTCCAGATGGGTTAGGGCAGTGTGCGTGTGGTTGCGATTGCATCGTCTGTGGACCTATTTCGGCGGTAAGCAAATTAGAGTGGGTATAGGGTGTCAGGTAGGGTGGAGGTGATATGGTCCTTGACTAGTCTCTCAAAGCACCTCATGATGACGGAAGTGAGTGCTACGGGGCGGTAGTCATTTAGCTCAGTTACCTTAGCTTTCTTGGGAACAGGGACAATGGTGGCCCTCTTGAAGCATGTGGGAACAGCAGACTGGGATAAGGATTGATTGAATATGTCGGTAAACACACCAGCCAGCTGGTCTGCGCATGCTCTGAGGACGCAGCTGGGGATGCCGTCTGGGCCTGCAGCCTTGCGAGGGTTAACACGTTTAAATGTTTTACTCACATCGGCTACAGTGAAGGAGAGTCCGCAGGTTTTGGTATCGGGCAGTGTCAGTGGCACTGTATTGTGCTCAAAGACCCTGCCACATACCTCTTGTGTCTGAGCCGTTGAATTGTGACAATGTTGGCCCTCTTGAAGCATGTGGGACAGCATTGCGACTCTACTTTGTCTCTATACTGACGCTTAGCTTGTTTGGTTGCCTTACGGAGGAATAGCTACACTGTTTGTATTTGGTCATGTTTCCGGTCACCTTGCACTGGTTAAAAGCAGTGGTTTGCGCTTTCAGTTTCACGCAAATGCTGCCATCAATCCATGGTTTCTGGTTTGGGAATGTTTTAATCGTTGCTATGGGTATGACATCGTCAATGCACTTTCTAATGAACTCGCTCACCGAATCAGCGTATTCGTCAATGTTGTTGTTGGACGCAATGCGGAACATATCCCAATCCACGTGATCGAAGCAGTCTTGAAGCGTGGAATCAGATTGGTCGGACCAGCGTTGAACAGACCTGAGCGCGGGAGCTTCTTGTTTTAGTTTCTGTCTGTAGGCTGGGAGCAACAAAATGGAGTCGTAGTCAGCTTTTCCGAAAGGAGGGCGGGGGAGGGCCTTATATGCATCGCGGATAAATAATCAAATAGAATAACAATGATCTAGGGTTTTACCAGCCCTGGTTGCGCAATCGATGTGCTGATATAATTTAGGGAGTCTTGTATTCAGATTAGCCTTGTTAAAATCCCCAGCTACAATGAATAAAGCCTCAGGATATGTGGTTTCCAGTTTGCATAGAGTCAAATAAAGTTTGTTCAGGGCCATCGATGTGTCTGCTTGGGGGGGAATATATACGGCTGTGATTATAATCAAAGAGCATTCCCTTGGTAGATAATGCGGTCGACATTTGATTGTGAGGAATTCTAAGTCAGGTGAACAGAAAGACTTGAGTTCCTGTATGTGGTTATGATCACACCACATCTCGTTAATCATAAGGCATACCCCCCCGCACCTCTTCTTACCAGAAAGATGGTTGTTTCTGTCCTAAATGACTACCGCCCGTAACACTCACATCTCTAAACTTGATGTGATTTGAAAGGCTGGTCATTGCTCACATCAACACCATCATACCGGAAACCCTAGACCCACTCCAATTCGCATACCGCCCCAACAAATCCACAGATAACGCAATCTCAATCGCACTCCACACTGCCCTTTCCCACCCGGACAAAAGGAACACCTATGTGAGAATGTTGTTCATTGACTACAGTTCAGAGTTCAACACCATAGTGCCCACAAAGTTCATCACTAGCTAAGTACCCTGGGACTAAACACCTCCCTCTGCAACTGGTTCCTGGACTTCCTGACGGGCCGCCCCCAGATGATAAGGGTGGGCAACAACATTTGCCACGCTGATCCTCAACACCAGGGCCCCTCAGGGGTGTGTGCTTTGTCCCCTCCTGTGTTGTCAGGACAACAACCTCTCCCTCAATGTGATCAAGATCAAGGAGATGATCGTGGACTACAGGAAAAGGAGGGCCGAACAAGCCCACATTAACATCGACAGTGCTGTAGTGGAGCGGGTCGAGAGTTTCAAGTTCCTTGGTGTCCACATCACCAACAAACTATCATGGTCCAAACACACCAATACAGTCGTGAAGAGGGCACGACAACACCTTTTCCCCCTCAGGAGGTTTGGCATGGGTCCCCAGATCCTCAAAAAGTTATACAGCTCCATCATCGAGAGCATCATGTCGGTGGTAAAAGAAATGATCAACAGTGTGCTGTTGACATACCAAGTCAACAACATACTTTTAGAGATGCCACACCACTGCTTTTGTCACATGAGATGGCAGCAGCTATCCACCAAAGTGTTTGTGTCCTGGGTGGTGTCCTATTAATATAATTTTATTATCCTCGGCATACAGTGCATGTGCATTCGGAGAGTATTCAGACCCCTTCACTTTTTCTACATTTTGTTACATTGTAGCCTTATTCTAAAATTGAAGCCACTCCTGCCTTGTCTTGGTTGTGTACTTAGAGTCGTTTTCTGTTGGAAGGTGAACCTTCGCCCCAGTGCTTCTACACCTGCATTGCTTGCTGTTTGGGGTTTTAGGCTGGGTTTCTGTACAGCACTTTGAGATATCAGCTGATGTATGAAGGGCTATATGAATCAATTTGATTTGATTTTGAATTCCTTCTCCCTGATGGCTTGGTTTTTGCTCTGACATGCACTGTCGACTGTGGGACCTTATATAGACTGGTGTGGGCCCTTCAAATCATGTCTAATCAATTGGATTTACCACAGGTAGACTCCAATCAAGTTGTAGAAACATCTCAAGGATAATTAATGGAAAAAGGAGTCTCATTGCAAAGGGTCTGAATACTTGTGGAAATAAGGTATTTCTGTTTTTAATTTGTAATACATTTGCAAAAATGTCTAAAAATCTGTATTTGCTTTGTCATTATGGGGTATTGTGTGTAGATTGGTGAGAAAAAATACAGAATTTAATACAATTTAGAATAAGGCTGTAACGTAACAAAACGTGAAAAAAAGGGAAGGGGTCTGAATACTTTCAGAATGCAGTGTAGTTGATGAAGTTCACAACTCGCTGCAAATCCTCATGGGTCGGCTCTCTTTTTAATGGGAGGAATTAGACCAATCTCCTTATATGTCTGGTGGAGGAGAGTCAAGCGTGTTCTGCTGATGCTGAAAGAAACATTCCAGATAAAAAGTATTTGGTCATTCATAGATGAGGCTTACCCAGACACACTAGTCTAAATTGATGGGTCGTGTGAAAGAGAGGCTAAAACCATCCCCCAGCAACACCTAGCTAAGTGGATGGGTCTCTATTGTCTAGACCTGTTCACACGTTTATGAAATACAATTGATGGCCGTAATCACCCCCAAACACACCTGACTAAGTTGACGGGTCATGTAATCATCTAGCGAAGTGGAGCAATTTATAACTTAAACATGTATCTTGCTAGCTAGTTGAACAAAGGACAATAATCCCAACCCATGCATTAGCAATACACATGGATTGTCATAGCTAGCCACCATGCATTATGTAGTATGAATATGCCGGTAGCTTAAGCTAACCAACTAGGTTCAATGTTAACTAGCTAGTAGAAGCCTGTAACTAGCAATGAAACAGATTTCTAAGACATGAATAATATTACTTCATAAAGCATACACGTAGCTAACGTGCCAGCCAGCTAACAGTACTCTTTAACTTGTAATGAAAATGACTTTCTGACTAAATTAGAACCGTATAATATCTGAAAATGTAGCTAGACTCTTAACCGTATACGTGGATGAACACTCCAGGACAGACTGGAACCCCTATGTCCTTTTGTTGTTTGCGTTTTGTTTGTACAGCTTGCTTGGGCCATTGTGTCAAGTCACTCCGGTTCACACTGACTGTGTGCAATGCCATAAGAATCATCAGATTCTTCTCCCTCTCTGTCACGGATGTCATGATTGCTCTTAGTATGAAGATTTTGATACAACATCCTTCTGTGTTCTCTTTTCGACTCCCTCCACATTTGCAATCAAATGTCAGAAATGTCTTTATCTTGTTCTCATACTCCATTTCCAGCAGGTTTTCCAATGATTTTAAAACTCGGTCAACTTCTTCCGTGACAACAAAGTATTGATGTTAGTTTTTTCCCCCCACAAATGTCATCAGAAGACTCAACAATGTCTGTTTCAATTCAAATGCTTTTATTTAAGTCTGGGATTTTTTCATCGTCTGATTCATTCCAGAAAGTAGTCCATCACAACTTTTTCCCATTGATCTTTGTCGATAGTGCCTGCTAAACTCAGGGCAGCAATGTTGTTGAGAGCTGTAGCAACACTTTTGCAGTTCTCCATGGATATATCTTTCAAAAAAGCTGAGGAAGACTAGACTACATGGCATGCTACATGGCAGACCAACTCATCTCTCATCATGTCCAGCCCATCCATTATCTCAGCCAATCATGGCTAGCGGGAAGATTCCTATCTTTTTCTGTGGCTAAACCAAATAGGCAAGTAATTTAACAATTGTATTTTGTATTTACAGATTGCATACAAGTTTGTTATTAACGCACATGAAAGTTCATGTTCAAGAAGGAATTTCTGCAAAAAAATGAATTTTTGATGCTTAACATTACCCTGGTTTCAAGCTAAATAAGACTAAGAGCAGTATGATATAACATGGAGGAAAATAAATGATTTACTACTAGCGAAGTGTTGAATTCTCTTTTTTCCATGTTAGCTGTTGAAAGTCTTCTATTGTCAGCGTTCACGCCGCTGTTCTAAGTATGAATGACTAAAGAGCATGTTTGATGCTTCACTGCATTCAAAACATACTTATCAAGGATGCTGCCATCTTTGTTGAATGTATTTCTTGTGTGACACAAAATTGCTCGACATCTCGTGAAATGATTTATTTGAGCACCCAGATGGTCCATGCTAAACCATGGATCCTGCGGTTGCCATAGCAGTCTGCTGTGCTGATGCGTGTCCATGTCCGGGTGAGTGCGTTCCTTTGGCACACCAACTTCGTTATTTATGGGCTCCTGTCACCCAGGCAGCACTGCCTATTAGATGGGGGCAGGAGAAGGGCTACAACCCTTTACTCAGCCTGGACCCAATGATGTCTACAATGACTGTGCCCAGCACGCTCGGTTTGAATCTCCATACCCCCCATCCATTTTCTTGATGTATTGCTTAGAGTGATTCCATTGGGCGAGAGCCCAAGGAATGAACTTGGATCTGTAGTAATAGGCCTGAGGACAGAAACCGTTCTGATATTTTTCATTTCCCTCTCTCTTCCATGCTATATATTAGATGGAGAAGGGGTTTAGATACACTCTTAGCTGGTCGAAACAGGGTTGTTTAGGGACAGTTTGAAATTATTTTGGGGGGGGCTGGTCCAACTCAAGGTATCATAACAAAAATGCACCCCCCTCAAAAACATACATAAATTGTAAAAATATGTATATTTTGTAACATATTATACTTTTTGCAAATTCATACGAAATGGGTGATAGACATCCTCAAATTAATACATACCAAATGGAATGTCCCAGATTTACGTACAGAAAAATACGAAATGCTCTGAGACCAGGTTGAAAATACATATACAATTACATATACAGACACATTACAGAGATACAGACAAAAACTGTTCACATTAGCAAGCTTCTGACATTCTTTTCTAAAAGAGGTTATTGTTGGTATGGCTTTGAGTTGCTGTGGTAGTTTGTACCACTCAACAACATTCGTATATAAAAATGTGTTCTTACCAGATAGACTCTTATATTTAAAACAGTGAATATTAGAATCTATGGCTCTGGTATTATGCTGGTGGACATCTTTAACAAATGAAAAATACAGTGCATTCGGGAAAGTATTCAGACCCCTTGACTTTTTCCACATTTTGTTACATTACACCCTTATTCTATAATTGATCAAATTGTTTTTTCAAGGACATTCAGAGAATTGTCCCAAAGCCACTCCTGTTCAGGGGCAAACAACAGATTTGTACCTTGTCAGCTCAGGGGTTTGAACTTGCAACCTTCCGGTTACTAACCACTAGGCTACCCTGCCGCCCCAGAGTCTTAGGGTGTATAGGTAGGTTTCCATCCAATTGGAGACAGATTTTCATGCTAGTATTCTAAAATCTGCATAAAAAAGGGAAACACAAACAAATATTTGCAATTACAATGTGGAAACAAAGAACTCACAATTGGCGGGAGGTAAGCCTAAGGGACACTCACCTAGTGCCTCTTACCCACTCAAACAAACACCTTTATGGTTTACTCGGGCTACTGCACAGAGTTTTTTAAGCCTACTGCAAACCTGCCACCAACATCACCTGCTAGACTCTGAAATGGAACCCCCTGGGAAAAAGGAACAGAGGGAGACCCAGTAAACTTGTTGGATTGGCATCCAGGCAGAGATGACTGAGAGCGGCCTGCCTAAACTGGTGTGATCTGGAAAAACTTGCCCCACACCGAGTGAGGTGGACATTTGTCAATGGCCTGTGCTCCTTATAGGAGGCAAGGGCTAAAGTCAAGCAACTTGCACATTGTGCCATCATTATTCACTGATTTTACTCCACATTATTTCCTTTTCTAGCAGTAGAGCCTAGGCCTATCAGATGCCTTAAAGGCTTTCATTGAAATATTTCATATTGATAAACAATAGTTTTAGTTGTTTTGGGAGGAAGGGTAGCATGTTATAATGCAGCCTATTTAAGACTGTATTCCTCTCTCAGGACTAGGGTTTTGTTTCTCAGCTCAGTCAATATGAGGTGCATTAATTTGGCCTGTATTGATTTCTGTGGCTGTGCGGTTCAGAGTTGTTTGCATTATCCTGTCTTATTCCTCATGTGAAGTAATGTATCACCCTGTCATCCTTGTCTTTGGCTACATCCTTGTAGTTTGTTTAGTTTCTTCCCCCTAAGCAGACCCAGAAAATTAAGTTCCCCAGGCCCAGACTAGGCTATCTTCATTGGATAGGACATTTCCCTGGATAGGAAGGATACAAAAACTGAATGTAGAGACTAAATACACTTTATAGCAATGCAACACAGTTTGTAAAGTAACTTTCCAAGGCCTCTGAAAAAAATGTCACCTGAGCTAACCTGAGTTATGTTGAGTACGACAGAACAGTGTGCAATGTTGAATTAAATGGAAACGCTAGGCCTACTGTACTGAATGACCAGATGAAAGGTGTTGTGATTATGGGGACCCAGAGGGCGATTACCATATGGTTTGCTGCACGAGTTTTGAGGTTTCAGATTGTCACACCCATATTGATCAGGCCACACCCACCAAACGTGAGTAAATGTACCTCGAAGGGTATTGAAGAACGATGAGCATCGTTTTGGGGAAGCGTGTTGTTCAGTAGCCTACAAACCATCATGCAATATAAGAAATGTTGAAGCAAAGGGAACGCACCCCTGATCATTCATGTCATGTTTTGCTCACATAGTATTGTACATCTCAATATCATAGCCTATATTCAGTAGTGTTATATTGCTGTCAGAATCTCACTGTGTTTCAATCTGAGCTGACACACTCAACTACAAACTACCACCACAATCATACCTGGACCAGAACCTGAAACTTTAAATAAAACTTTTGGAGGGAATATGTGAATGTGCAGATTGACATGGCTGAGTAGTAGAGCTGGAGTGTGTTTCCCCGTGTTCAGGTCAATCAGAGGCATCTCGACTAAGGGCAGATTTGCAGGGAGCAGCATTGATCTTGACCTGCTCTGAGTATGATCTCAGAGATAAAAGGCAGGAGACGAGAAGGGAACTTATTCCCTGTCAGCCTTCAGTCAGCAGAGGGCAATTCTGCCCTGCAGGCTGTCTTTGAAAAAGTGAAGGGCAAAGCACGGAGGATTAAGGCAGGGAGGGGAGATACACGGGCAGAAGAACTGTTTATTGTAATAACGTTAAGTCGTTTTCTATATGGTGGAGGCGTCGTTATTGAGCGTCAGCCAGGGTGCACCTCCGGTCAAAAGGTTACCGAGGTAACACCTTAGCTATCCAAGTGAAGAGATGAAAGGCCGCTCAGAGTGCTGCCAAAGTTTTCAAGATCTCAAATAGTTTCCCCCACCCCTGACTTTGTGTTGTTGTGTTGTCGTTAAAGGCCAGATTGTTGGTGAATTTTTTTCCCCCCTGTTTGAATTGACTTTTATTATTCTCTGGTTTTGAGATAGCTCCTCTGGACAGAGTCACTGTACGTGGGTCATTAACATCCCGGTTGTTTTTTTCAGCTTCTGCGGAACAGGCAATTAGAGAGAGCACCATCTGTAATGGCCATTAATTGTGAGCTGAGAGGAACACACATCTCCGCTCGGTGACACACACTCAGATTATTCATGAGACAGGGGGTCGAGTTGTGCTCTAACTTCAGCTAAAACATAATTTCTGTTCATTAACTTTGCTAACATTTGCATCACCAGGACAGAGAAACAGCAGTGGAGGGTGGGGTGACTAAGGGGCTTTCACATAGCTTGTTGGTTGTTTACATTCTGTTGGACAATACAAGTGCATGTGTGTGTTTGGGGAGAGAGAAAAAAAACGAGAGATAGGTAATGAGATCAAAAACTGCAGTATTATAATTTAGTACCTTTTGACCCCGAAATTGTAATTCAGTCAGTCGACAAGTTATATGACTGGCAGGCAAACAAGTTTCTTGTGAAACTATGATACAGTATCAGTAGCAGGCTATCACACCTGGGCCATCATCGCGTCCTTTAAACTTTTCTTTCCATCAAGGCCTCTGCACCTGCCTGTCTGTTTTTTGCGCATGACAGCCCCCCGTCCATGTCATCTCCCTTTCCTTGTCCCTGGTCCCTGGTCGATGCCTGGCTGAAATATGAGTTGCCTGTAGCATATTGATCCCTTTCCTCACCCCTGCCTAAATATAGATATATCACAGGCAGAGCAATGTTCTCCAGATAGCTCCTCTGCATCCGTGCCAATGGGCTAGTGGCTGCTATCGATTGTCATGATGAATTTCACTTCTACAGACACTGATGGATTTTCTGCTCCTATTCTTTTTATGTCATTGTTTTCTTGGTGCGATCGGGTCGGCTAAGGAAAGAGGTGTTACTGACCAGGTTCTGATGGCTATCGATTGGTTGAGAGGTTTGTAATCACTGTAGTCTTGTAGCTGTCGAGGCCAGAGTGCCCCGTCTGGAGCACACACTCCACACTCAGATGAGCATCCAACATGACCTCATAGAATTTTGAGGATAGTGTAGTGTACTGTAGGACTACATTGAATATGTGCCGTATCTGATTCATCTCAATACCATGAAAATAGTTTTCCCATACAGTAGAATCATCCTTTATTTCGTCTTGCTTGGTGCACACGGAGGAAAACCTTTATTTGAATTTCATAAACATTGTATTTTTAATTATTGAATATTTAGAGGAAATTAACAAGTGTCCATGCAAGTGTGAATACTAGTGATCCAAACCAGGAAGAAACCAAAAGTGACTGGCCAGAGGAGTGAGGCTGGCCGTTGCCATCAGAGGTCAAAAACACAGTCACTGTCACCTGAGCTGGAGTGACTTTCACATTGTTTATCAGAAAGGAGAGAGTATCTATTTATCACAACTAGCCTGGGTGACTTCCCTCTCCTGGAATATTTAATTGAGTTGCTTTTTTATTCCATTGCCTCACATTGGGAGATGGCAGTTGCATTTGTCATGCTCTTCAAGGATGGACTGCAGGCAATGTCTCCTCACAAAGTGCCTGTGAATGAATCATAAAAACACTGCTGCTACATTCCGTACTTGCTGATAAATCATTCCACCAAGGCACTTACATGAATAGGTAACCTATGGTAGCTCTTTTTATCATTCTAAACAAAGAAAAACAGAAAATATCCTTTATATACCACATTCAGCCATTTTACTTTGTATTTGTGAAGACCTCAGTTCTCAGTCCACTCCACAGAGTGTAATATCATACTTGGCTCTGGTGCGTTACAGTGCTTCAGTAATTGGCCGTGTGTCTACAGAATGTTAACATGTAAATGACTTAGTAAGGCATGATAGCTAGAAATGAAGATAGATTTCCACCCAGTGCTAAGTGGTGGGCACGCACAGAATTGCACTCAGCCAATCAAATCCCCTCATGGCCCCTGTTTATACCCAAATAAGCCATTGGGTACAGTGAACACTGCAAGAGGTGAAATCTAAGCTTAAATGTCTTATATTGAGTGATAATTATCTTAAAATGTGTGTTTTTGTGTGTTTTTTTGTAACAAGCTATATTATCTTATGTCATTGCCAGATAACTTCCCTTATTTCAACCTAAAAAAGACACTTAATACAAGTAATTTATCTTATTTCAAGATATTTTGAATATGAGCTGTGTCAGAGGTTTCTCTGCTCTTCCATACCTCCGGCCTACTACATATTTCAGCTTTTGTTTTTATTTTCATAGTTTTTTTTTTTTGGGGGGGGGGTCCTGTGAAGCACATTACGTTGCATTCCATGTCTGAAATGTGCTGTATAAATAAAGCTTGATTTGATGATACTCTCTGTACTGTATAACACCATACGCCACCAGACACACAGCTCCTGTTATGCTGCATCATCTTTCAGAGCCTCCCCTGAGCTGTCAGTCAAGCAGAGATATGGATGCATGGATGCATGGATAGGTGTTCTATGGCTGTCTCTGTTTATCCCCCAAGCCCTAGCTGATCTTGTTTAACTGAGCTGAGCCTCGCTCATCCTGGACTACAGCAACATATCACTGTCTGTCTCTGCCACCATGGTGACAAATCTGCCTGCCAATCTGTGTTCCAAGCCTGATTGCCTTCTAGCAGGCGATGCTCCACCACTTTAACACTCCACCAAACCTTGAGCAATACCTTCTACAGAGAAAATACTTCTCAAATTTGCTCACAGTTAGCAGTGTCTGCTATTCCTTTACAGATCATTCTAGAGATCCTGTGTTAGGAGGTGGATGATCAAAGCTAAGGTGACTGACCTATATCAGCACTGCAGCTCGGTGTGGTTTATTTATGGACCACACAGAGCTATACTGTACAGCCTGGCCTGAGGCTTCTAATGCTACTATCTTCAGAGATTATATTTTTTATATCACTGGACAGGAGTCAGTCAATGACTAGCCTTGCTCGCCAAGCTTACAGCTTACCACATACATGCACGGACACGGCTGCAGCGTGGTGGCAAGTCAATGTTCTATGCTGACAGTGGCCACAGCCTGCAGAAAGGGACCACATGTGTAAAAGGAGATTTAATCCACCCTCCAGTCAACCCCCCCCCCCCCTCCCCAGTCAGTTCCTGCACATAGATCAATAGCAGGAGTCCCTGTCTTGGTGAGAATGAATTGTCTTTGAGTGGTTCTCATGGCAAAGCTATACAGATCGATGTGGCTCTGCTACAGACACTCCTCAAGCAGGGGAGAGAGAGAGGAGAGCCACTGCTGCTCTCCTGGGGGGATGTCACTGACTGTCATCGACTGTATGGGTCAATAAAGATGGAAAACCCTGTATTTCTGTGAAATATGCACAAACATGCCTTGCAATACAATCATCTTTTTGGTGTTGGTCAGTCATAATAGGAATATGGACTGAGATTCCTCTCACAGGGTCATGTGACACAGCCCTCTGTAATGTGAGTCTCAACATAATACACGTACTTGCAAATTAGTCTTTGTACAAGTATAGCAATAATTTAACATTGTTTTTGATAGTATGCTATTTGATTAAATAGTGATTTAATCTGTCAAATTGTAATGTTCCTTGTTGCTAACATAATATTCAGTACTGTATAAACTTGTCTTTTTTCCATGCTGGATAATGCAGGTATGATATTAGAGTACAGGTGACTTTGGTGAGACAGTGTTACTGTACACGATAAGATTAAGATACGATTACACTGCCCCCATGTGGACGCAGAGCTACAAGGATTTGATCGTCAGTTACTGTACAATTATTACATCTCAGCATGAGCAAAATTGTCAATATTTTACACCGAATACAGTTTACAATGTCCCACTTGCTGGACAGGATAATATGTTATTTAAGCCTTGCTAGGCTAATGATGACATAACGACCTTGCAGATTGCAAAGACTCAGAGCAGAGCTAAGGGAGAAATTGACTTTTAGATTTAAAAAAAAAAGGAAATGATTTGAACCATTCATGATCTTATATTGCCATCTAGTGGCATGGAACACACAGGGAAACTAATTGTACTAAATAAAGCATTTTCCATAATGACATTAGGAGCCCCAATCAACTTACAGGTGTTCTCAATCAGAAATTGTTCAAAGGAAACTATGTTCTTTGAAAGTGTTAATAATAACAGAATTTACACACAGAGAGAAAGATAACAGATGATGTGGTCTGCAACAGACTGTGTGGTTAAAGGATTGGCCACAACAATAGAGGAAGTCAGCATCGGATACAATGGAAGTGTGTGTGTGTGTGTGTGTGTGTGTGTGTGTGTGTGTGTGTGTGTGTGTGTGTGTGTGTGTGTGTGTGTGTGTGTACATGGCTGGGAAAAGACATTCATTGTCCAGTTGTTAACATAATAAAAAAATCTATCATCCCATATACTGCATCAACTGTAACAAATGAACAAGTTGTCTGTTGACCTTCAACAAAAGACACAGGTAAAGCTGTCTTTAAAACCCAAGAGACTCATGTGCTTTCCTTGTGATAATAACCCATTTGTGTGCTAATTTCACAAGTTTTTTTACGATAATTGCCTCCATCAATATAAATAGAGACGCCACAGCTCTCATTCACAAATCACAATAGTACAGTTCTCTCAGCTCATTCTAGCCTTCTGATAGAGTGATATCTCTCTGTACAATAAGCTGCATAATGACTTACCATAATGTCATGCAGATCAGGGTGATTTAGCCTACCTTTTTACTCATGCCATAGATACTTATTCTCACGCCATTGTTGACATTCTGTCATTCTGTCTGTATCTTATGACATTGTTGACGATATTGCTCACATCAAAGGATCGTAACCTGAACTTTTGCAGAAATCCTACATTGCCTGACGGTGTACAGGCCTCTCAGACATCTCAAAGTCAGATTTTGCATGCAACAGTTAGCCTGGTTGCCGTCTCTGTTAAACTATAACGTTCCACTCCTTCAAATAACCGTCATAACCGTTTAACATTGTTTTGAAGGAACAGCTGACTGAAGATAGAATGGCTGGGGATTTGTGCGGTTGAGTCCGTTTCTGCTGTATAATGGACTCTTATTGCTCCTTGCAAAGGAGTCTTCGGATGCCTAGGCACAATGCAGCAGCACAGCAGCACGCATAGAAATAGAATGAATAGAATGGGCTTGGAACTTCTTACACTGGCAGTATGATTGGTAAACTCATGGGTACACTCGCAATGGATACCTGGTATTGTGATGCAATCATTTCCGTGGTAATGTAGAATGTTCAAATGATGTTAACTGATGTGGATCATGCAGTGAGATCTATTTTTCTTGAAGTCAGTTGAGTTTAATCAACAAATCACAGCACATATTTTAGCATGTATTTTCCTGCCTGCTTTGCTTCTGTGGGTACATTCGCAATGGCCACCATTATGCCATAATTGACTTGAATGGGGACGCCCGTTTTATTCATTCGATTTCTATGGCAGCACATGGAGTCGGAAGCGGGGGAGAGGAGAAAATGTGCCCCCCCCCCCCAAATAAAATGGTGAGAAAGTTATAGAGAGTTAAAGATCATATCCCCTCCAACCTCGCATCATTATCGATAACAGGGGAGGTTAGTACAACGTGTGAATTACGGGGGTGTCAGGGGGACTTACATTAAATGCAACAAAAGTACAACTTTGAGGGGGGTCACTAATTTGTATACTATTTGCCTAAAATGTAGTAGTGAATGTTTTACAGTGGTAAATATGAAAATAATAGCTTCCAAATAAAACGAACACCCCTACATCTCTATCATGGTCTAAACCATTTATTTCTATGTGGCGGCACTGTCCACTCAGTAGTGCTGAATTTCCTTGATAAAAAATGTCCTTTATTCCAATGCATTAGATTTATCTGTTGATTTATCATTGTTTGCTTTGTCAGTCAGCTGTTTCGAGCGCTAATTGCTTTGTTTTCAGGTGCAGGTACTGGTGACTGGTGTCCCTGCCATCCATGGCCAGAAGTAGTAGACCATTTATTTAGCTTCATTCTTTTCTGTCAATATTAGTTTTTTTTCTGGGTCGGCTGACGATGGTGAACGATATCATTAGACAACCAACCTACATCACTACATGTTTTTGTAAGAAGTGTTGACATGATGAATGCACTGAGGTGTCTGCTTAAACTAGGAGCACACAGCTCGGACACCCATGCATACCCCACAAGACATGCCACCAAAGGTCTCTTCACAGTCCCCAAGTCAAGAACAGACTATGGGAGGCACACAGTACTATATAGAGCCATGGCTACATGGAACTCTATTCCACATCAGGTAACTGACTCAAGCAGTAGAATCAGATTTGAAAAACCCCCAGATACAAATACCCCTTATGGAACATCGGGGACTGTGAAGAGACACACCCAGGCACACACACACAGACACACAGACACATGATAAGACACGCACTCTACACACACGTACACATGGATTTTGTATTGTAGATATGTGGTAGTAGAGTAGTGGCGTGAGGGAACACACTTAATGTTGCGAAAAAGTGTTATGAAATATAACGTCATGTAACATTTTAAATGGAATATAAGTGCCTTTATGTTGCGCCACCCCAGGAAGAGTGGCTGCTGCATAATGCATATCCTTAATAAATACAAATCGAGCTGGACACCGATGCGCATCCAATCCATCCAACAAGTAAATATATGTTGATGACAGTAGGCATATAAGGAGACTCTTTTGGTCAGAAGAGGTTTTTATGTTTGGTTAGAAGCAATGTGCAATGGCATAGGTCTAAATTGTTTTGGATTTGTGCCCATGACAACTGTTTTCAAGACAAACCACAACTACATGTTACATAGGCATAGCTACACTTCCAGTGCATTTTCCTAGATCTCCAAGATCCATGATCTGTACAGCTAAATGTTCTAATTCTAATTCAACACTGTCAGAAATGTCACTAACGTAAGGAAAGAAAGGTAGCGTTTTATGTCACACAATCTGTGACAACTCCAAGGATCATGAACTAGTGTGTAAAACACAGTTTGATTTAACTCATGTATTATATTGAATGTGGGCTAACTGTTCATGTGTGTAAAATTGCTTCGGCTGAGAGAGTAGGCTACCAGCAGTGGAGGGTAAGCGCAAGTAAACACCATTTACCCACCTTTATCAGACAAATACATTGAAAGGGAGCATTCATTTTATTTTTTACTGTGATCGTCAGAGTTTACCCACCAATTGTTTTGACCATTACATCACTGGCTACCGGTAGGCCTATTAGAAGTTCATGGTAATACACATTTTAGCCTAGTCTAGTAAGTTGTCCATGTGTGTTAAGGTGACCATCCCATTTTCCCCAGGACACTTTCAGAACTATTTCAGGTGGCCCAACTTTTCAGGCTACAAATGAAGTCAATTAGTCAGCAAGACGCATCAAGCAATGTAGGCCTAATCAATGGCAATGGCTGAATGTCATGAGGCACACTGTTTGGTGTTTTGTAACATGTCTATTTCCATTCATCAAATGGCACTTGTATAGGCTACATGCAGTTTGGATGCTGGAATTATTTTGGAGTGGACGAACATGCACAGGTAGCCTACTTTTTGAAGTGATTTGTTTAACAATCAGATTGTAATGGAGACGCAGGGAGTCAGGAACCAGGTGCAGTTGGTGAATTCAATAGGAACAAACATGGAGTGAATACAAAAACAGGACTAGTGTCTAAACATAAAAACAGGAAACAATACTACGTAATGGATGATACAATGGAGCGCTAGATAAAGGGGAAGTAATCACGGTGTGATGAAGTCCATGTTTGCCTCATGACGGGGCGCAGAGTGAAAACATCCGAAGCTCATCAAAGGTAAACAATTTAATTTGATTGCTTTTCTGATTTCCGTGACCAAGTTACCTGCTGCTAGCTGGACAAAATACTATGCTAGGCTATCGATAAACTTACACAAATGCTTGTCTAGCTTTGGCTGTAAAGCATATTTTGAAAATTTGAGATAACAGGGTGATTAACAAAAGGCTAAGCTGTGTCTCAATATATTTCATTTGTGATTTTCATGAATAGGAATATTTTCTAGGAATATTTATGTCCGTTGCGTTATGCCAATTAGTGTCAGTCGATGATTACGCTCCCGCATGCCTAGTTAAATAAATAAAAATAAAATACATTTGCACTGCTGTCTTTCTCTGTTTCTCTCTCTCTGTCTGCCACTCTCTTCCCACCTCTTCCACTTTCACTCCCCCCCAACCTCTGTGTCTGTTTAGACACCTAGTTAAGGGCATTTGGAATTACCATAATTGCTTACACCTATCCATTTGATTAATCAGGTTTAATTTACAGCTAGATACCTCCATATGACAGGCATATAACTATATCAGCAGTGCTGAGCAGCCTGGCACCCTCGAGCACCAGGTAGGGAGAGCGGGAGCAGGCATGACAGTAACACCTTCCTCTAGGGGCGCCACCCAGTGTCCCACCAGGGCGTGCCTGACGGGCCGGCCCGAAGCATCGGTGCTGGTCAAGCCGGCTGGGGCGTAGATGCCCGACGAACCGGCAGAGGCTTGGAAGCCTGGCGAATCAGCTGAGGCGTGGGAGCCTGACGATCCGGTTGAGGCGTGAAAGCCTGATGATCTTGCTGAGGCGTGTGAGCCTGATGATCTGGCTGAGGCGTAAAACCCTGATGATCCGGCAGAGGCCGACCATGGGATAGGAGCCTGCTGAGCCAACCGGGGAAAGGAAACCCCTACCGCTCTGAAGCGGGGAACAGAGCTGGGGAACAGACAGATATAGGGGAGTTAATAACACAGGTGATTGAGTCCAGGTGAGTCCAATGAATCGCAGATGCGTGTGATGAGGGAAACAGGTGTGCATAATGATTGTGGCAGGAGTGCGTAGTGCTGTGCAGCCTGGTGTCCTCGAGCGCCAGGGGGGAAGAGCGGGAGCAGGCATGACATTAAGGCGTGACATTAAGTGTCCCTGCGTAAGAATTTCCACAACACTAGTCTAATAAACTGTCTCCTGCAGAAAATAACTATGTCGTTGGTGATCGGGAGCTCCTGGTGGTGAAGTTGGCATTGGAAGAGTGGAGACTCCGGCTGGAGGGCGCCATTTATCCGTTTCTCATCCTCACCAACCATTGGAACCTGGAGTACATATGGACAGTGAGGCGGCTGAACCTGCGCCATGCAAGGTGAGCACTTTCCTTTACCAGATTCAACTGAACATCAAAGCCTATGCCCTGTCCCGTCTCCACGATTTGGGAGAGGTTCCGGTCCTGAGTGCACCCATCATACCGCTCTCCCGAATTGTGCCCCCGTGCTTTGGGACATACGCCAGGCTCGGGAGAGGGAACCCGTTGCATGTCCATGTTGCATGTCCATTCCTAGTTAAATGTCAACTACCCGTTCCTGCTTCTCTTCTGCAGCTTCGTTCCTTACACTTAATATGAATCTTTGTTTATTTGTCAGCGCGTGGAGAGGTTCCAACCAACTCAATGCACCATAGTGCACATGTCAATCAGGAGCTCTGCTTGGGAAGTCCCAGCAGTCTTGCATATTGCTATACACAGACAAGTTATATTTGCATGATTTAGCATAATTCATGAATCATTAACATTTCATGTGACCTACCCATACTGGTTCATAACATCGGACAGACCAATACCTCACAAGGCTTCTTCTCTCTAAGCTGAGACCTTGAAACTGAGATATCTTTCATTCTCAAAACAAGGTCTGGGCTACTGCCAAATTGCAGATACTGATAGTGAGGATTCATACAGTCAGTCACTTGCACGAACACAGAAATTGGTTTATAGAACAGCACATGAACAGAACACAGACATTAGTTATAAGAAAACCACAAACATTAAAATTCCCATTACAGTGGTATGCACATGGATACATGTGCATACTGTGTTAGGGTTTTGTGGATTACCTTGACGTTGTGACAGGATGGCCCCCACAGCCACTTCTGAGGCGTCCACCTACACCATGAAGGGCAGTGTAGGATCTGGGTGTTTCAGCAACATGGCAGAGGTGAAAACGCCCCTTCAGTAGACGGAAGGCCTCATCGGCTGCAGGATTCCACACCAACATATGGGGACTACCTTTGAGAAGAGAGAGGAGAGGCAATAGAACTTAAGTTTCTAATGAAGCAGCCGTAGAAGTTGGCAAACTCCAAAAACCGTTGTAGTCCCTTTATGGTGGTTGGGACTGGCCATGACCTGACTGCATCTACCTTCCTCTCCTCCAGAACCCCTCCCTGTGGGCTGATCCGATATCCCAAGAAGGAGACAGCAGCCTGATGGAACTGGTACTTCTCCGCTTTGAAGTACAGCTGGTTCTCCAGGAGGCGTTCCAGAACTACCCGGACATGGGTGATGTGATCCACCAAGGTGGCCTAGTAGATCAGGATGCTGTCGATATATACACGACCACCTGTCCTGAAACACCTTGTTCATGAATGCCTGGAACACTGATGGAGCATTGGCTAATCAATAAGGATTCCCCAAGTATTCGTAGTGCCCAGACACTGTGCTGAAGGCAGTCTTCCATTCATCCCACTCCCGGAGGAGGATCATATAGTAGGCAATCTGTAGGACCCCGCGGAGCTGTTCAATGGCGGCCGGCACCAACGGAAGGGGTAGTGGTACCTGGTGGTGATGGCATTAAGACCTATGCAGTCAATACATGGACGAAGACCCCCCTCCTTCTTGGCCACGAAGAAGAAACCTGCTGGCGCAGGGGAAATGGATGAGCGGATTAAATCCTCTCGGTGAGTGGTGCTGTGATGTGTGTGACTGTCCCAGATTCCAATGGTTTGTTATCCAGTGCTTGAACGGAGAGGAGAGCGGGTATGATGTTATGTTCAGGGAGGAGTCAAGGGCCTGGTCAATAAAATTCCCTACGACACCAGAGTCCACAAGAGCTGTAGAAACAACAGATGAGCGACAGACAACTAGTGTAATCGGTACTAAAAAGGGTTTGGTGGAGAATGCTGATGATGGAATACTCACACCTACCTCGGATGAACACGGATGATTACAGGGCCGTCCCTCTGCTCTAGTGGCTCATGGGTTGGGACGTAGAGGGAACCATTGAAGCTCGTGCCCCTCTTGACCACAATAAGCTGGATGCTGCCACTGTACAGAAGGTGAGGGTGTACTCAGCAGTGGTCTTGTCCTCCTGCTGTAGTTAGAGTAGACCCCCCCCCCCCCCAGAGCCATGAACCTCCCATAGGAACCCAGTTCCTCCTCTCTTCTCTCCCAGACAGCCGTAGCCCACTCCAATGCCCGGAGAATAACCGGAGTAACCTTGGACCTCTCAGTGGTGGGGGCTCCCGTTTGATGAGCAAAATAGAGGGAGCACTGGAGGAGGAATCCACAGCATTTGGATGGAGTCCCGTCACAAGGAAGAAAGGGAAGGGAGAAAGGGAGAAAGGGTCATCGCTGACCTGGGCAGACACTGAAATGGGCTGGGGTGCTGGCTCACTGGGTAGACTCGTGGTAGAAGAACTACCGCTCGTTGGGGGTGATGCCCCTTGAGGAAGATCTAGATGTTGAAGAATGCAGAGGACCTCATCCATAGTCATCCCCAGTTGCGCCAGCTCGTTGTGTTGTTGGCAAAGTAGGTACCCCTGTTTGCCGACCATCTGAGAGATTTCTCAGTTGGCTGCTGCCTTCATTCTGTGAGGTAGTGTTCTGTAACGGAGACACAGGGAGTCAGGAAGCAGGTGCAGTCGGTGAGTTTAATAGGAATGAACTTGGCTTGAATACAAAAACAGGAGTAGCGTCTAAACATGAATACAGGAAACAAAACTACGTAATGGGTGATTCAATGGAGCGCTAGATAAAGGGGAAGTAATCACAGAGTGATGAAGTCCATGTGTGCCTCATGCTGAGGCGCAGGTGTGCGTAATGATGGTTGCCAGGTGTTCGTAATGATGGTTGCCAGGTTGGTGTAATGATGGGTTGCCAGGTGTTCGTAATGATGGTTGCCAGGTTGGTGTAATGATGGGTTACCAACGACTGGTTATGTTCACGCTGCATTAAAAGCCAATTCATTTTTACCTTTTAAATGACGTCTTTATTGTTAGGCAATATCATCAATAGAGACCCGCGCAAATGTCAAGGTGTTGTTCACGCTCAGGGTTAGCATGTCTTGGGGGTATGATCTTTGACCCTGACTTTCTCACTTATCATGACTCACAATTCATTCAGGATTATCCATAATCATGGTAGCATCCACATTAATGTAGAAGTGTTTAGAAACATATTGTATTCTTATTTACAATAAAAGTGACTCCAAATGGACACGATACAATATCTACCATAAATTTGGGCACAAAATAATCTGAAACTCAACCAAAACTAACTGCAAATGCATCCAACAAGTGTGTAGAGTCACAAGCTTGATGTAGTCATTGTGTGCTAGGAATATGGGACCAAATACTAAACTTTTGCTACTTTATTTATAAGAATCTTGAGCTGTGTAATTCATTTTGACCCCTACCTTTTTTTAATAAAAATGATGACTTGTTTAACAAAATGTATTTCTCTGAGCAACTGTATTAGTTTGAAATAATATAATATCCCTATTTTTTTGAGCACATAATACAGCTCAGTATTTTAATTATTTCTATTATACAGTCATTATTGCTCATCTTTATCAAGGGTGTTAATAAATTCGGACACTATTGTGGATAATAAAAATAAAAAAATGTTTTGTTTAACACACTATGATGACATAGAAGCTTCAAAAACTCTATGGTTAGCTTTATACTTCATCCAGTGAATCCATACATCTGATTGGGTTCCAACCCATTCATCCAAGCCCCCTATCCTTTCTTCGTTAAAAGGGAGTCTATATTTGACGATGTCTATCTTCTGTTACATACCTTATTTGGATAGTGAAGCAACATTTGTTCCCTTTCGCTCTATGCCACCGTATTTTGGATTGAGATCAAATGTTTCATAAGAAGCAACAGTACAGAAAGGCACCTTTTATTTTAGGGTATTATCATACGTATCTATTTTACCATTTATAAATGAAAGCACTTTATGTATCTAGTCCCCCCTCGGTGAAGAAGTTGTGTTTGGACAAATTCACTTATATGGTATTAAAGTAGTCAAACGTTTCGTATTTGGTCTCATATTCCACACAATGATGACAGCAAGCTTGTGACTACAAACTCATTGGATGCATTTGCAGTTTGTTTTTGTTGTGTTTTGACTTCTTCAAATGGGGGAACTAGATACAAAAAGTGCTTTCATGAATAAATGGTAACGCGTATATGTATGACAATACCTGACATTATGAATTGCTGCCTAATATAAAACATGATATCTCAAATATAACATGCTGGAGTATATAGCCAAATCTTTAGCTTAACTGTCAAAATACAGATACAGAAGGGGAGTGGATGGTAATTCTGCTGACAAGGGATTTGAGTAAGATCTCAAGTTTACCAAACAGTTGTGTGGGTGCCAGCTGCATACTGATATCACTATTGTTTAGTATTTATTTATTTATTTATTTTATTTAACCTTTATTTAACCAGGTAGGCTAGTTGAGAACAAGTTCTCATTTGCAACTGCGAACTGGCCAAGATAAAGCATAGCAGTGTGAACAGACAACACAGTCAATAACACAGTAGAAAAAAAAGAGAGTCTATATACATTGTGTGCAAAAGGCATGAGGAGGTAGGCGAATAATTACAATTTTGCAGATTAACACTGGAGTGATAAATGATCAGATGGTCATGTACAGGTAGAGATATTGGTGTGCAAAAGAGCAGAAAAGTAAATAAATATAAACAGTATGGGGATGAGGTAGGTAAAATTGGGTGGGCTATTTACAGCTGTACTATGTACAGCTGCAGCGATCGGTTAGCTGCTCAGATAGCAGGGAGATAGGGAGATAAAAGTCTCCAACTTCAGCGATTTTAGTATGGTCACCCTCCCTGGGGCGGCAGGGTAGCCTAGTGGTTAGAGCGTTGGACTAGTTGCAAGTTCAAACCCCCGAGCTGACAAGGTACAAATCTGTCGTTCTGCCCCTGAACAGGCAGTTAACCCACTGTTCCTAGGCCGTCATTGAAAATAAGAATTTGTTCTTAACTGACTTGGCTCGTTAAATAAAGGTAAAAAAACACTTTCAAGAAGTGAATATCATAAAGTATCAAATTCAAGAGGCAGTATTTTATCAAATCTTAAAGGATACTGTGAGATTCTTGCAATTAACCAGTTTTTCCCCAGACTTGTCTACCTCTAACTTCCGTCATACTGCTGTTACGAGAAATGAGTGAGGAGGTGTGGAGTCAGGCGCAGAGAGCAAAAGATGTGGGAAAAAACACGCTTTAATGTCCCGGAAACATAACATGAACCAAAAGTAGAAAAAACAAATGATCAGAAATATAAACGGACAGCGTGAAACCCAAATACAAACAAAATACACTCAAACAACAAAACAGACTAACAAGCCCGCACGAAACAGAAGCGGGCTGAACAAACTATATATAACCCTCCCCTAACAACCAAACAAGAAACAGGTGATACCAATCAGACAAAACCAAAGGAACACAGAACAACGGATCGGCGATAGCTAGTAGACCGGCGACGACGACCGCCGAGCGCCACCCGAACAAGAAGGGGAGTCACCTTCGGTAATATTCGTGACAGTACCCCCCCCCCTACCCCCCCCCCCCCCCCCCCCCCCCCGCAGCTCCCGCAGCGCGCCGACGCCGGTCTCGGGGACGACCCGGGGGCCGAGGCGCTGGGCGATCCGGACGGAGGCGATGGAACTCACTCAACATAGATGGATCTAGAATATCCCTCACCGGAACCCAGCACCTCTCCTCCGGACCGTACCCCTCCCAGTCAACGAGGTACTGCAAGCCCCTCACCCGGCATCTCGAGTCCAGAATAGCTCGTATCTTGTACGCCGGGGACCCCTCGATGTCCAGAGGGGGCGGAGGAACTTCCGGAACCTCACCTTCCTGCATGGGACCAGCTACCACCGGCCTGAGAAGAGACACATGAAACGAGGGGTTAATACGATAATACGAAGGAATTAATAATCGATAACAAACCTCGTTTATTCTCCTCAGGACTTTAAATGGCCCTATACACTGCGGACCCAGCTTCCGGCAGGGCAAGCGGAGGGGCAGGTTTCGGGGAAGGGAGCCAGACCCTGTCCCCAGGTGCAAACATGGGGGCCTCACTGCGGTGACGGTCAGCGCTCTTCTTCTGCCTTATACTCGCTTGGCGTAATGACTCTTGGACAGCCCTCCAGGTCTCCTTAGAGCGCTGCACCCACTCCTCCACCGCAGGAGCCTCAGTCTGGCTCTGATGCCACGGTGCCAGGACTGGCTGGTACCCCAACACGCACTCAAATGGTGACATGTTGGTAGAGGAGTGGCTTAGTGTGTTCTGGGCTATTTCTGCCCAGGGAATATATCTCGCCCACTCCCCTGGCCGGTCCTGGCAATACGACCGCAGAAACCTACCCACCTCCTGGTTCACTCTCTCCACCTGTCCATTACTCTCCGGGTGATACCCTGAGGTCAGGCTGACCGAGACCCCCAGACGTTCCATAAATGCCCTCCAAACACGGGAGATAAACTGGGGGCCCCGATCAGAAACTATATCCTCGGGCACCCCGTAGTGCCGGAAGACATGGGTGAAAAGAGCTTCTGCAGTCTGTAGGGCCGTAGGGAGACCGGGCAATGGGATAAGACGGCAGGACTTAGAGAACCGATCCACAACGACCAGGATCGTTGTGTTACCCTGAGAGGGGGGAAGGTCAGTAAGGAAATCCACCGATAGATGGGTCCACGGCCGTTGTGGAACGGGAAGAGGTTGCAATTTACCTCTTGGCAGGTGTCTAGGAGCCTTACTCTGGGCGCACACCGAACAGGAGGAAACATAGAATCGCACATCCCTCCTCAAAGTGGGCCACCAGTACTTCCTCTCAAGACCTCGCACTGTCCTAAAAATACCTGGGTGACCCGACGAGGGTAGACAATGAGCCCTTCGAATCAATTGATCACAAACAGCGTACCTACGACCCTCCGGACACTGTGGAGGCGCAGGTTCCTCCCTTAGCGCCCGCTCGATGTCCGCGTCCACCTCCCATACTACTGGTGCCACCAGCTTAGCTGCCGGAATGATGGGAGTAGGATCGATGGACCTGTCCTCAGTGTCATAGAGTCTTGACAGCGCGTCGGCCTTAGTGTTGAGGGAACCTGGTCTATACGAGATAGTGAAACGAAATCTGGTGAAAAACATGGCCCACCTTGCCTGACGAGGATTCAGTCTCCTAGCTGATCGGATATACTCCAGGTTAAGGTGGTCAGTCCAGATAAGGAAAGGGTGCTTAGCCCCCTCAAGCCAGTGTCTCCACACCTTCAGGGCCTTAACCATAGCCAACAACTCCCTATCCCCCACATCATAATTCCGCTCCGCTGGCCCGAGTTTCTTCGAAAAAAAGGCACAGGGGCGGAGCTTCGGTGGCGCACCCGAACGCTGTGAGAGCACCGCTCCAACCCCAGCCTCGGATGCGTCCACCTCTACTATAAACGGCAAAGAATGGTCCGGATGCGCCAACACCGGCGCCTCAGTAAACATCGCCTTCAACTTATGAAAAGCTCCGTTCGCCTCTGCTGACCACTGTAAACGCACCGGCCCCCCCTTCAGCAGTGAGGTAATAGGGGCAGCCACCTGACCAAAACCCCGGATAAACCTCCGGTAGTAATTGGCAAACCCCAAGAACCGCTGCACCTCCTTTACTGTGGTCGGAGTCGGCCAACCCAAGAAGGAAACTGATTGTTTGGAAAACTCACATTTCTCCGCCTTCACATACAGGTCATGCTCCAGCAGTCGTCTAAGAACCTTGCGCACCAGAGATACATGCGCAGTGCGTGTAGCGGAGTAGATAAAAATATCGTCAATATACACCACTACACCCTGTCCGTGCAGGTCTCTGAGAATCTCATCCACGAAGGATTGAAATATAGCTGGAGCATTCTTTAAACCGTATGGCATGACGAGGTACTCATAATGGCCAGAAGTAGTGCTAAATGCAGTTTTCCACTCATCTCCATCCTGAATACGCACCAGATTATAAGCACTCCTGAGATCCAGTTTAGTGAAGAACTGCGCTCCGTGAAATGATTCCACTGCCGTAGCAATGAGAGGTAGTGGGTAACTAAAACCCACCGTGATGGAATTTAGACCTCTATAATCAATACACGGACGTAAACCACCATCTTTTTTCTTCACAAAAAAGAAACTCGAAGAGACAGGTGACATGGAGGGCCGAATGTACCCCTGTCCCAGAGCCTCGGTGATATAAGTTTCCATAGCCACCGTCTCCTCCTGGGACAAAGGATACACATGACTCCTGGGGAGTGCAGCGTCACCCTGGAGGTTTATCACGCAATCCCCCTGCCTATGGGGTGGTAATTGGGTCGCCTTCTTTTTACTGAAAACTATAGCCAAATCGTTATACTCAGCTGGAATGCGCACGGTGGAAACCTGGTCTGGACTCTCCACCGTTGTCGCACTGATGGAAACCCCTACACACCTGCCTGAACACTCATCAGACCACCCCTGTAGAGTTCCCTGTTTCCACGAAATCGTAGGATTATGAATAGCTAGCCAGGGAATCCCCAGTACCACTGGAAACGCAGGTGAATCGATAAGGAACAAACTAATTCGCTCCTTGTGATTCCCCTGCGTAATCATCTCCAACGAAATTGTGGCTTTCCTCACCAGCCCTGACCCTAATGGTCGACTATCTAAAGAGTGCACGGCAAAAGGGGGGTCTACTTTTACTAACGGAATCCTCAACCTCTGAGCGAGTCCGCGATCTATAAAGTTTCCAGCTGCGCCTGAATCTACCAGTGCCTTATGCTGGAGAGAAGGAGAATAATTAAGGAAACAAATTAATAGGAACATGTGACCAACAGGAAACTCTGGGAGAGTGTGGTGCTTACTCATCTGGGGTGACCGAGGAGTGTTCTGCCTGCCCTCTCGATTCCCAGATGAATTCCTCCAGCACCGACCAGACGTGTGCCCTCTCCGGCCACAACTGGTACAGGAGGAGCTTCCTCCTCCGATCTCCCTAGACGCGGTCCCTCCTAGCTCCATCGGGATAGGAGCAGGAGGGTCAGGAGGTAGAACTGACAGGACCCTTTCAGAACGTCCGCGAGCAGCTAGCAGATGGTCCAACCGGATCGACAGGTCTATCAGTCCATCCAGGCTAAGTGTGGTATCCCGACAGGCCAGCTCCCTACGGACGTCCTCTCTCAGGCTACATCTGTAATGGTCTATCAGGGCCCTGTTGTTCCACCCTGCTCCAGCAGCCAAGGTCCGGAACTCCAGCGCGAAGTCCTGCGCGCTCCTCGTCCCCTGTCTGAGATGGAACAATCTCTCACCCGCCGCTCGACCTTCTGGAGGGTGATCGAACACGGCCCTGAAATGGCGGGTGAACTCCGGGTAATTGTCCTTCGCTGAGTCGGGCCCGTTCCAGACCGCATTAGCCCACTCCAGGGCTCTACCGGTAAGGCATGTGATGAGAACCCACACTCTCTCCTCTTCCGAGGGAGCCGGCCGAACGGTGGTCAGGTAGAGGTCTAGTTGAAGCAGGAATCCCTGGCACCCCGTCGCTGCTCCATCGTACTCCCTCGGAGGCGTAATGCGCAGAGCGCTGGAACCAGATCCAGATGGGGGAGATGGTAGAGTTGCTGGTGGGAGGGTCGGTGGGGTAGTAGGGAGACCATTCCTCTCCCAACGATCCATCCTCTCCTTCAACTGATCCATGGCTGATCCTAGGCGATGGAGGATAGACGTGTGATGAAGGACTCTCTCCTCCATAGTAGGAAGAGGAGTGGTCGCTGCTCCTGCTGACTCCATATCGTGGTGCGGGCTTCTGTTACGAGAAATGAGTGACACTTTAATGTCCCAGAAACATAACATGAACCAAAAGTAGAAAAAACAAATGATCAGAAATATAAACGGACAGCGTGAAACCCAAATACAAACAAAATACACTCAAACAACAAAACAGACTAACAAGCCCGCACGAAACAGAAGCGGGCTGAACAAACTATATATAACCCTCCCCTAACAACCAAACAAGAAACAGGTGATACCAATCAGACAAAACCAAAGGAACACAGAACAATGGATCGGCGATAGCTAGTAGACCGACGACGACGACCGCCGAGCGCCACCCGAACAAGAAGGGGAGTCACCTTCGGTAATATTCGTGACAACTGCACGCAGAGACATACAAATTATAACCACACATTCATCTGTCTCTGGGTAAGCAGAATCTCACAGTATCCCTTTAAGAAATAAAAACAACTATAATTTTATCATGGTGTTTTGTCAATAATAGTATCAGTGTTCAATGTATCCAACCTTATTCAGTCACAATCTGATTTAGCCCTCTCAGCTTTCTCAGCCAGGCTGCAGTACCTCTACCAATCAGCAGAGAGAGCACATGTCATCTGTAAGTACAGCTGCACCTCTGAAAAAAACAATTAGACATGGTTAGCAAAAATGGATCTGGATCCTAACATACAATGTCTCTCTCAAATCAGATCCATTCAATTGTGTCTAAAAAAATATGCAATCAAAAGACAACGTTTAAAGGCTTAGAAAGAGGGATGAGAAGTTCCATATTGATAATACAAATAAGTCTCTCACAAACGCACCAGGAACATAATTCAAGGCCCAATTTCACTGTTGACCCTCACCTGATCCCACACTGTCCAGAAGTTAAATAATCATAAATCGTCTGACTGCATGGTGATTGATTGATGTGGTTCTGTGGTGAGAGCAGAGTAGAAGCCAAGCTAACAACAAATGTTCCCACAACTTTAGAGAACGTTCCCTTAAGATTCTCAGTAAGTCATAAAATAACATTTTCATTGGAATGTTCCCGTGATGTGCAAGGAATGTTTCCAAGATACCATCCCTTTAATTGTCAAATAGAACTTACCCAGAACGTGGTTAGCATGTGCTCAGAATTTAAACTGGACACATGAATGTTCTTGCAATGTTCTCATGAAATGTGTCTAGAACAGTAAGATCTTATGTTCTGAGTACATGGCAACCATGTTCCATGTATGTTTGGTGGGAGGTTGATGGCATGTTCTCCTAACCCTCAGAAAACTGGATACATGAATGTTCTTGAGTCCCATGAAATCAGTGGAGGCTGCTGGGGAGAGGACGGCTTATAATAATGGCTGGAACGGAGCGAATGGAATGGTATCCAACACATGGTAACCATATGGTTGATGTAGTTGAAACTATTCGACTTTTCCACTCCAGCTATTACCACGAGCCCTTCCTCCCCAATTTAGTGGCCACCAACCTCCTGTGCATGAAACATCGTAAACACATTTTGGATATGTTCTGTTTGACATTAAGGGAATGTTTTCCTAACTCTAACGCCAAAACATGATAAAAAGGTGCTCAGAAGGTTTTTGCTAACAAACTAACAGGAAACTGGACACTCAAACATCAGAGGAACATTACGAGTAACATTACAAAAACGTTCTACTTCCCTAGAATTGTGAGCTGGGAGAGAGGTGAGGAGGAGAAGGGAGGCGGGATTTGTTTCTGGGGTTGGTTTCTATCTGAAGAGAGAAGCTAAAGCACTGACCCGACCACACTAAGGGGTCAGAGATAATTTGGGGGAGCAGCGAATTTACAGCCTCCTGTCAGAATCAAAGGTTATCCCTGAGAGGGAAGAGAGAGGGAATGTCACAGCTGTGAACTGACCCAGGACAAAAGCGTTTAAGGAGCATCAGGACAGCAGCAGTGCCTCTATAGGGATGTGTTAAAAGTGACATCATACTGTAAATTACATTCTATTCCTGAATGCCCAACTAATTCATTAGTCCTGCTTTTCTTATCTCATGCTTGTTGAATACACACACACACACACACACACACACACACACACACACACACGCACACACACACACACACACACAGCAATCAGAAACTTGCTTGACCATGCTGTAGGTCATGTTTGTTACATGCAATATGCTTTGTGGACTTCACCAGACAGAGGTTGCTCTCCGGTTTTCTGATAAACAAAGGTGTGGTTGGATTTATTCTGCAGCTGTGTCTTCTTATTGTCTCTGCCTTTAGGCATATATATCACGGTTGCAAGGCATATGAACTAGCAGGTTATAGAGCAAACAATGTAATTATCACAACACATGGGTTGTAATATGGCCTTTTCTTTTCTAGCTTGGCTTCCCCGGTTATTTTAACCAAGCACCTCTACTGAAGTGTAAACATGGTATAATCCATGGATGAGAATATTTCAGTTTGACCTTAATACACCCTAGTACATTACCTCATAGTGTAATACTGAGGTAATTTAATTGGTCTCCATTTTGCTCCTCACCTCCGAGAGAGAGAGAGAGAGAGAGAGAGAGAGAGAGAGAGACAAGGATTTCACTGGAATAGGCCTGGAAAGTTGATCTGTTTAATGTTGAGAGTGAGACATCATTGCCAGCTTGACAGTTACTAATGAACTTGTTGAGGTTTATGCATTTCAAAAACTTAATGTATAGTTATATCTGCCATCTTACATGTAAAGTTAGTAAAGTCAAGATGGCAGATGCAGGGTGGCGTCAGATTCTGATTAAGTTCTCATGCTCAAAACATTGTCATGTCTTGTCATATTATGTCTTGTTCCTGTTCTTTCTCTTCACTCTGTCTCCCTCTGCTGGTCGTATTAGGTTACCTTCTCTTTCTCTCCTCCTCCAGCTGTTCCTCATCTCCTCTAACTACCTCGTTCACCCTTTTCCCACCTGTTCCCTTTTTCCCTCTGATTAGGTCTCTATTTCTCTCTCTGTTCCTGCTTCTTTCTTTGTCAGATTCGCGTTTGAGTTTCTCATGCCAGAAACAAACTATCGTCTCGTTTGCTTCACCCTTGTCCCGTCCTGTCGGAATCTGCCTGGCAAGTGCATCCTGTACTCAGCTAACTGTCTTATCGTTTGTACTGTGTCCAGTTCATCTGATGCTACGTGAGATCAGGTACCACTGTTCCTCTACGACCCGCGCCTACCCAGAGAGACCTGCAGCCTGTCGGCGCTAGCCCAGCTATTCTCCTCTGCTGCTAAGAAGGGGGCTCTTTTGTAATTATCAGAAGGACTTTTTGTTTCATTTGTCGCCCTCTCTGCGGGTTGTCTATTTTCCCATTATCTACATCTGAAGAGGATCTATGTCTTCCCTGTGTTTACATTAAAGGACTCTGTTTTTGTTAAACCGCTTTTGGGTCCTCACTCAAGTGCACAACAAACATTGCTTCAAGTGATATATTTTCAACATTTCCCAGAAAATAAAAGTGCCAGTGTGTGGGAGAATAATTATTACTTGCAAATGTGCAATTTTTTCCCCATCTGCCTAGCTGCATCAGCTCCTTCTCTGCTCTGGAAAATGAGTTTCTATTGATCTGAGATTAGATTGTTTACCCAGCAGCAGAGTGAAAATCTACAGTGCATTCAGAAAGTATTCAGACCCCTTGACTTTTTCAACATTTTGTTACATTACAGCCTTATTAAAACATGTTTTTTACTCATTAATCTACACACAATACCCCATAATGACAAAGTGAAAACAGTTATTTTATAAAAAGAAAATGTAAAAAAATACCTTATGTACATACTGTAAGTATTCAGAACCTTTGCTATTGAGCTCGGGTGCATCCTGTTTCCAGCGATCATCCTTGAGATGTTTCTACAACTTCATTGGAATACACCTGTGCTAAATTCAATTGATTGGACATGATTTGGAAAGGCACACACTTACCTATATAAGGTCCACAGTTGACAGTGCATGTCAGAGCAAGGTCGAAGAAATTGCCTGTAGAGCTCCGAGACAGGATTGTGTCAACGCACAGATCTGGGGAAGGGTGCCAAAAAATGTCTGCACCATTGAAGGTCCCCAAGAACACAGTGGCCTCCGTCATTCTTAAATGGAAGAAGATTGGAACCACCAAGACTCTTCCTAGAGTTGGGCGCCCGGACAAAGTGAGCAATCGGGGGAGAAGGGCCTTGGTCAGGAAAGTGACCAGAAACCCGATGTTCACTCTGACAGAGTTCCAGAGTTCCTCTGTGGAGATGGGAGAACCTTCCAGAAGGACAACATTCTCTGCAGCACTTCACCAATCAGGTCTTTAAGGTAGAGTGGCCAGACGGAAGCCACTCTAAAGTAAAAGGCACATGACAACCCTCTTGGTGTTTGCCAAAATGAACCTAAAGATTCTCAGACCATGAGAAACAATGGTCTGAGGAAACCAAGATTGAACTATTTGGCCTGAATGCCAAGTGTCACGTCTGGAGGAAACCTGGCATCATCCCAACGGTGAAGCATGGTGGTGACAGCATCATGCTGTGGGGATGTTTTTCAGCGGCAGGAACTGGGAAACTAGTCAGGATCAAGGGAAAAATTAACAGAATATAGAGAGATCCATGATGAAAACCTGCTCCAGAGCGCTCAGACCTCAGACTGGGGGCGAAGGTTCACCTTCCAGCAGGACAACGACTCTAAACACAGAGCCAAGACAACGCAGGAGTTGCTTTGGGACAAGTCTCTGAATGTCCTTGAGTCGCCCATCATAGCTCGGACTTGAACCCGATCGAACATCTCCGTAGAAAACTGGAATAAGCTGTGCAGCAACGCTCCCCATCCAACCTGCCAGAGCTTGAGAGGATCTGCAGAGAGGAATGGGAGAAACTCCCCAAACACACGTATGCCAAACTTGTAGCGTCATACCCAAGAAGACTCGAGCCTGTAATCGCTGCCGAAGGTGCTTCAACAAAGTACTGAGTAAAGGGTCTGAATACTTATGTAAATGTCTTATTTCATTGTTGTTTTTATATATATATATATATATATATATATATATATATATACACACATTTGCCAAATTTTCTAAAAGCCTCTGTATGCTTTGTCATTATGGGGTATTGTGTTTAGATTCATGAGGGGGAGAACACAATTGAATCCACTATAGATTACTGCTCTAGCGTAACAAAATGTGGAAAAAGTAAAGGGGTCTGAATACTTTCTGAATACACTGTATATGGATGTCCCAAAGGGGATCTGTTGCCCCCCGTACCCTAGTGTTCCCTCCCATTTGCATGATCCCAACTCTTCTTTCAATATTCAAAATAACGTGTTGGTGAAGACTTCATCATGCTCTGTTGGCATATGGTTCACCTCACTTCATTTTAGGCTTTAGACAAACACACAGACCCAGGAGGTGGCATGTTAAGTCTGCATCACGGGGCCATCGGCCACCTTTGAGAATGGACAGGTCCAGCTTTACATCCAACCCAGTGAGGTACATTGCAGCTGATCTTATTGAACTAGCTCCATAGAGCTATGGAGAGTCAAAATTATTCTATGAGTTAGAATAACAGAAATGTTTATCAGGAGCCATGTTCGACAGTTACGGAGACCCACAATATGTAGATCTGTATTATAGTCAGCAGATGGCAGCATGTTGATTGTATTGTAGCATGGCTTCTGTATATTCCCACATGAGAAAATGAGTGCTTGCTATTCTGCAGCAAATTGTATCTCCCCCTCAAGCCCACCTTAAGTGATCTGGAAAGATGATGTCTATTTTTGCTGATTGTTTGATGGACATTGTTAGATTCATCAATTGAGCATTTGTCTATACCGTATTTCAAGTGTCAGTTGTAATGTCCATCTGCTCCTGATCTTTGGATTGACTGGTTTCACTGGGATTGTGTTTGTGTGTATTTCGTTCCTTGAAAGTTGTGAGTACATAATTTTTAGGTTTCACATTGGTTCTGGGAACGAAGCCATAAGATTCCAGATGTTTTTTTTTTACATTCTAAGAACGTGAGTGAAAATTTTGCTTGTTCTGGGAACTTACATTTTTAGGTTGCAAGGAGGTTCTGAGAACATTTTACTATGGTAGTTTTCATGCAGATTTTAATGTTCTGAGAATGGAAATTCAAAGTAATTTGAATGTAATTAAATAACATTCTGAGAACATTCTCTAAAATGTTGTAAATGTTCTGAACAAAATGTGGTTATTTGGAGGTTTTTAAATATCTTCCTTAAAACTTTCACTGAATGTTTCAATAAGACTTGTAATAACATTGCTAGCTTAGTTTGGGTTAATTGTTTTAAATTGCAAGCACAGATAGGACACATGTAATTTCAAGCATTAAACATCCAAACACATTTATTTTTTCATACCTATGAACTTCTGTGCTCTTTCTATGGAATTAGTCCACTGTGCCACCAGGATGGAGCTAGCATGCCATGTTTTTTTAAACTCATACAAAGCTGTTGATTCAAACAGACCCCATTTCAAAGGAAACAAGCACTCATTAAGTTTAGGTCAAGGGTACGCCCCTTTTTTTTCAATTTTTGCCAAAAATGACATACCCAAATCTAACTGCCTGTAGCTCAGGACCTGAAGCAAGGATATGCATATTCTTGATAACCATTTGAAAGGAAACACTTTGAAGATTGTGGAAATGTGAAAGGAATGTAGGAGAATATAACACATTAGATCTGGTAAAAGATTTTGTATCATCATCTTTGAAATGCAAGAGAAAGGCCGTAATGTGTGATTCCAGCTCACGTGCAATTTAGATTTTGGCCACTAGGTGACAGCAGTGTATGTGCAAACTTTAGACTGATCCAATGGACAATTTAATTACTGTTCAAAATGTTGTATCACGACTGCCCAAATGTGCCTAATTGGTTTATTAATAACTTGTCACGTTTTTATTTATTTTTATTTAACCTTTATTTAACCAGGTAGGCAAGTTGAGATAAGTTCTCATTTACAATTGCGTTAATAACTTTTAATAACTGCACTCTCCTCAAACCAAAGCATGGTATTATTTCACTGTAATAGCTACTGCATATTAGACAGTGCAGTTAGATTAACAAGAATGTAAGCTTTCTGCCAATATCAGATATGTCTATATCCTGGGAAATTCTCTTGTTACTTACCACCTCATGCTAATCGCATTAGCCTACGTTAGCTCAACCGTTCCGTGGGGGACCCACCGAACCTGTAGAGGTTTTAATGGGTGATGCCAACACACCTGAACAAACTTAACAAGATATATGATTGAGAGAGTTTTGTTGACGCTGAGAAATGAATGTCTATGTTTTTAAATAGCATTCTTAGAACATTGTTGTTTACATCACTAATGTTTTCTTGTTGTTTTTATTTGTCTTAATGTTCTGATTTTAAATAGAACCATGAAGAAACCTGCAGAAAATGTTTTGCTGAAGTACTGAAATTCCCACAGAAGAACGTTGTTTCTTAACGTTCTCTGAACTTTCTGAAAACATTACTTTAAATAGAACTGTGAGGAATTCTGCAGAATAAATTATGCTGAAGTACCCAACAATCACACAGAAGAACATTGTTTCTTAAAATTTTCTGAACTTTTTAAGAACATCCCCTATGTCAAACTAGTTGGAGAACGTTCCTAGAACATTACTAACATTTAAATTAAATGTAACCATGTTTGACATTTTAGGAGACGTTCTGTTGTAGTAATGAAATACTAAGATTTTTTTGTTTTTTTTGTCAAGTTCCTTAAATGTGCTGAATATTCCAAAGCCAAGCAACTGTCCTGCACCATTACCAGAACGTTGTGGGAAGGTTGTATGCAAAATGACTATAGGACAACCAAGCTTTAAGAAACAAATGGTTCTCAGAACATTATGTGTTAGCTGGGATGACTGTCATTTCTCTTTCCCACCCTCCACTCTGTGTCCTTACTCTGTTGTTCTTCCATTGTTAAAAGGACATAGACAAATAATTGTGACGGAGAAAGACCATCCATCCATCCAGGAGGCACCTTGAGTGTGATGGAGTGGGGAAGGAAGGGGGTGAGAGAGAGAGAGAGAGAGAGAGAGAGAGAGAGAGAGGAACGGGTGGCTTAAGAAAGGAGCAGTAAAAGAGTAAAGAAGCAATCTGAGTGTGGCTATAGACCGCTCTGCTGAGGATAGAGAGGCAGGGGGAGAGGGGGAGGGGGAAAGAAAGAGAGAGAAATGGGAGAGAAAGAGACAGATTGCAAGCGAGAGGGAGAGAGAGCAGCTGTATAGGTTTTCAGATAAAACCTGAGATCCTCGGTCCTAGCTCCCAGTCCTTGTCGAAACCTCATGCCAAACAGTGTTAAGGTCAGTTTATGAGAACACGTAAGTGGAATGGTTTTCAGCGGTGGCACTGCGCAAGACTGAGGACAAAAGCATCATGGAAATGTTCTGTATGTTTTGTAAAATATGTTCTGTGAAAGGTTACGTATGATGTAACCCTCTACATCCATATTCCCTCAAAGCATTGAAGTCTGCACTTTAATCTCTGCCAAAGTATAGTAGTCTTCCTGTATCTTTCTATGACTGTCAAAATACATTCCTGACTAGATGGCTTCCCAGAGAGCTCAGAAACAGTCTCAGTGAAAGTGATATTTGAAGGAGAGATTAGGAAGCTGTCGGCATAACTACATGAATTGAGTTTCCCTGCAGGACGGGGTAATACACTCTTTCATATTGCCATGGTGATAAGCCCTGACCAAGTCAGAACTCAGACGTATCGCATTGGGCTCAGCTTCTCAACTTTACTTTCCACTTTTCAATCTACACACACGGACACGCACACGCACGTGCACACATACGCACATGCACGCACACACACACACACACACTCACACACACTCATACTTCAAGAATACGTCTGAGTCAGGCATAGCAAGTGTGCCATTGGCAATAGAGTGTGAGCCAGACGGCAGAACACAGACCACAGCATGTCACATCATAGCTGAGAGTCAGCACAGCACGGTACTGCATAGTGACAGAGGACTACGAGAACAAAGTATGACACCCCAAAAGGAAATAGAGTTTTTCCCAACCCACAGAGGCATAGCTCATTCGGCGTTTATGCTTTACTGACTGCTAACTGAGTTGGATCATTTTGTTTCCGGAGTTATATAAAGGTATGATGGCAGGAGTGTGTGTGTGTGTGTGTGTGTGTGTGTGTGTGTGTGTGTGTGTGTGTGTGTGTGTGTGTGTGTGTGTGTGTGTGTGTGTGTGTGTGTGTGTGTGTGTGTGCGCGCGTGTGTGTGTGTGCGTGGGTGTGTGCGTGTGTGTGTGTGTGTGTGTGTGTGTGCGTGGGTGTGTGTGTGTGCGTGGGTGTGTGCGTGCGTGCGTGCGTGCGTGCGTGTGTGTGTGTGTGTGTGTGTGTGTGTGTGTGTGTGTGTGTGTGTGTGTGTGTGTGTGTGTGTGTGTGTGTGCGTGGGTGTGTGTGTGTGTGTGTGTGTGCGTGGGTGTGTGTGTGTGTGTGTGTGTCTTCTGGTGAGGATGTTTGTTGGAGCACCATAGAGTTTAACATTTAGAAAAATACTCCAGCATAAAATATTCAGCCACAGCTGCACCAGTGGGTTAACACACTCCTCTCCTTTTATAAATACATGCCTTTGTTATGCCAAAACATTACTCAAGTCATACAGTAGGCTCTCTGACCACAAATGAACTTTTACAAGCAAAGCTGATGATATACCAGAATTATTATTCAGAAATCATTCATTGGAGACTCATGTTCTGTTCAAGTAGCCAAAAGTGATGGCTGTTCGACATACTGTAGAAAACAAGTCTCAAGAGCAACCAAATATTGTCCAAAGGCAGAGCCTGCAGCCTATCTATCATGGTGAAGGGAGATGGATATTGCATGCCACAATGTTGTTGTTGCCAATTAATAAAAACTGACAACAACAAACTATTTTCACAACAGCTGACCTGTAACATACTCTCTCTTGTGTATATGAAAGTAATTGCTTTTGATACTGATAACCAGCTACAACAAGGCTGGAGTGTACGGGACCGTATGGAAGGCCTGTATATGAATGTTGCTTTATCAAGTACAGCCTAGGGCGACAATTTTACTCAGCTTGACAGAAATGCGCACATCGCATAGACACACTGTTCAGTGTTCAAATCTACATGAATCATTGGACTGGAGTAAGGACAGTTCTTACATATAAGTTCAACTGGCAGTACTATGAACATGTGGTAGTTTCTGGGAATGTTAGCACATTTGCTGTCAACATTTCACCCTTACTCACTATTGTCATCAGAATACTGTACTTGAACATCGTTAAAACAGATATGCCAGAGGTCTGATACATCACCACCAACCGTGTTTCTAATGTGTGCTGCTGCACATTTTACACCGAACCCGTGGTTGATATATGATATGCTCTAAACCATTTGAAGGGCTTTTGTTGAGGACTGTTCTGAATTATTGTCCACTTCCTGACTCACCCTCCTGTTTAAGACCTGTGCTCACTATACAGACTCCTATGTGAAACTCTATCCAGCTCGGAGACAGGGAACTGAACTGGGGAATACTAACCGGCTGGCCCTCCCTCGGCCGTGGCCTTCACCCTGCCTGCTGAGAGACCCCTCACTCTTATTCTGACCCTCCCTGGGCTGTGGCCTTCACCCTACCTGCTGAGAGACCCCTCACTCTTACTCTGACCCTCCCTGGGCCGTGGCCTTCACCCTACCTGCTGAGAGACCCCTCACTCTTACTCTGACCCTCCCTGGGCCGTGGCCTTCACCCTACCTGCTGAGAGACCCCTCACTCTTACTCTGACCCTCCCTGGGCCGTGGCCTTCACCCTGCCTGCTGAGAGACCCCTCACTCTTACTCTGACCCTCCCTGGGCCGTGGCCTTCACCCTGCCTGCTGAGAGACTCCTCACTCTTACTGCGCCCTCCTGGCACAGAGCCAGAGGCATTATTCAACACTACTCCAGAAAAGAGACCTAAGATTCAGTGCCTTAGAGTATCTCAAGGAGCACATGAACACGAAAAGAGAAATTAGCATACATTAAAGTGCTAGCGTGTGTCATCTTAACTGTGTGGGAGGGATGATGTAGATCTAAGACTGGCTTAAGACTGGGTTGGTGCTAGTGGAGATGATTGAAAAGGATTGGTTGCTGTATTATGAACTGAACAATGGAAATGAAATATGCTCCATTTAGTGAAATGAAAATAAGAATAAATACTGGGCTATCTTTAATGCTACTTGTTTGCGTTATACAACATTGTTCTTTTGGATTCGGATACAAGAAGGATTAAGGAACCCCTTATACGATTACGTCTCCATGCAACAACAACAAAAAACGCCACACAACAACAACTGCCCAGACAGTGAGCGCATGACTAGCATCCCCTTGCTATGGCAACCAGATCCTCTAATCACTCCACAGTTCAGAACACAATGACAGGCTCTGTGCAGCGTTGCAGTCTTTCAATTGCTGGAATACCACAGTGTTCAGTCAGATGAGTTGTTTTAGAGATGGGTTCATGGCTTCCTCTCCTCTCCTCTCCTCTCCTCTCCTCTCCTCTCCTCTCCTCTCCTCTCCTCTCCTCTCCTCTCCTCTCCTCTCCTCTCCTCTCCTCTCCTCTCCTCTCCTCTCCTCTCCTCTCCTCTCCTCTCCTCTCCTCTCCTCTCCTCTCCTCTCCTCTCCTCTCCTGCATGCTTTCACCATTACGCACATTGTATACACCAAGTATGATATTGACAACAGGCATTTATGACCCATGACCTCCTCCCCTCTCCTCCTCTCGCCTTTCCTCATTCTTTCTCTCTCTTTCGCTCACAATCTATTTTTCCTCACTCTGTCCCTTTCTCCTTGCTCTTTTGTTTTCCTATTTTTCTCTCGCTCTCTCTGCTCCTCTCTCTCCCCGTCCTCTCCTCTCCTCTCCCCGTCCTCTCCTCTCCTCTCCTCTCCTCTCCTATTTTCCTCTCCTCCCTCCCCTCTCCTGCATGCTTTCACCATTACGCACATTGTATACACCAAGTATGATATTGTAATTCACAGGTCATGATCAGTCTCTACCACATCAAGCCCACTATCCCCCTTGATTGCTATAAATCTAGTGAGTTTAAGAATGAAGTGCAGAACAGATGTAACATAGTATCAGTTTCAGCAGCATTACAATAATGACCTTTGTTCTGAAGGAGTCCATTCCCCTCAGAGCAGAGTGGGCTCTGAGAAGAGAAACAGCGAGAGGAACCACCTGCACCTCGCTTAGAAAGAGAGGATCATATGCTGACCGCCCTGGACTGACTTTTATACATAAGGAAGTCTAGCATGTGTCAGGTTTCCACACGTAACAGGACAAATGTGTTCCATTAGTGTTCCCCTCCTCTTTCCTCCAAACAGCCCATTCACACTCTCTCTCTACGAGCCAAGGGTTTCCACTTCCCATGCTAGAGGCCCATATACTCACAGGGCTTCCCTCGCTGGCTGCTTTATAGGTGGTGCATTATGAAAACAGAGTGATTTTATTCATGTTTTATCTTTTAGATTGATCATATCAGTGTTGGGATTTAAAACAGGGATTCCTTTAAACGCCTGCCCAAGGCCTCATGGTCTAACTCATAAGAAACGGCCGTTAGTGCCACATAAATAGCTATTGGGACCACTCTGTTTGGTGTGTTTTGGATAGCGTCCATACTCCGCTGGTTTCCCCATGCACTCCAGACGGAGGTGGAGGAGCTGTGTGTGTGCCTTCTCTGCTTGACTAAACATGGAACAGTGGTCCACTGGACAGGAGAGAGAGAAAAACGTGAGACTTTGGAATGTTGAGAACAGGTCATTTTAGTAGAAACAGAAACATTTTAAGCGTTGTACATCAAAACAAACACCAGCAACTAACACAGAGTGAACTTACAATGAGTCGTGTACCCCAGCAGAGTAGCCTATACCGTGGCGGCAGGGTAGCCTAGTGGTTGGAGCGTTGGACTAGTAACCAGAAGGTTACAACTAACACAGAGTAAACTTACAATGAGTCGTGTACCCCAGCAGAGTAGCCTATACTGGGGCGGCAGGGTAGCCTAGTGGTTGGAGCGTTGGACTAGTAACCAGAAGGTTACAGGTTCAAACCCCCGAGCTGACAAGGTACAAATCTGTCGTTCTGCCCCTGAACAGGCAGTTTAAATAAGAATGTGTTCTGAACTGACTTGCCTAGTTAAATAAAGGTAAAATAAAGGTAAAATAAAGGTAAAATAAAGGTTAAATAAAGGTAAAATAAAGGTTAAATAAAATAAATACCTACAATAAGCTGTGTTTCCCAATCCTCTCCAAAATCAGACGATCCAAACAAACAGTCATCAAGAAAATGCTGGCACGCTGCTGTGAAGTGTATACCAATCAGAACAGTTTTGTGGTGGGGGATGAGGTCATGCTTGGTAGGGTAAGGAATGCACCAAGGCCACTGTGTCTCCCCCCATTGTGTACTTTGGCAGTTGTCATGCCACTCCAAACAGTAAGGTCAAGCAAACAAAAGAGCACCTGGACAAAGAGTCAAACAATGGTTTCCTTTTTAAATCCACTGTGAATCAGGTATTTCAAGGTTGACAGAGAGAGCAGCACTGAGAGAGAGACCGAGAGAGAAGAGAATAGACAAGGAGACTTATAGTAAAGTCATACCTCTCTCACAGTATGGCATCTGTCTGGGTAATCTATCACAGTCTGGTTTGTATGTCGTAAGGAACACAAAAGCTCCTTGTGCTAGCTACATTTAGAATGTCTCTAACACATATGCACATACTGTAATGTTGAAAAGAACTCTGAAGTCACAACATGGTGGATTTCATTATTCCAACTCAAAAACAGCTTCACTTTCCATAGAGTAGGCCTATACATTTCACATTCTTCAGAATGAAACAATTACCAATCCACCATTATGATTTAATGGAACAAAACTCGAATCATTAAATGTGTATATGTCGCATGTCAGGCCACTCTCTACTGGGCTATTCTTCTGTGAGCAGTTTGGTGCAGCTGTCCCACTGTCAGAGTTGGAAGCATGCCATGGCGCACGGAGAGTGGCCCGTCTTGCATGTGGTCAGGGAAAGCATCTTTAAGTAATCCCATCTGAAATCGGAGCGACTGGGAGGACTCATATACAGTAGCCCCACCTCTGACACAAACAATCAGGTCAGACACAATCTGCCTCTGTCTCACTGTCTCACCTCTATCTTCATTTTGTTTTACATTGTGTTTGTGTGGACCCAAAGTAAATGAGGATTCAAATAAACACACAGAAATAATTCCATCGACATCAGTGCATGAAATGCACAAAGGTTCGAGAAAGACATACTGTATACTGTAGTATATCTCCAGTTAGGATTTCTAGAGATATGGGATGAAATAATTTCAGGGTGAAATCCTAACTTGATATATTCTACATTATACAGTATGTCTGGTTTAAAGTTTTGGTTAACTTATTTCTTGCTTATTCTTCTCTTATTTCTGGAATTTTATAACCAGGATTTCTGTCGAATAAAAAAATCTGGAATTTTGGGAAAGTTAGCAGAATTTTTCAACCTTATCTGAGACACAATTTGTTGGCAATGCATCCTCATATTTGTGGTAGTTTGCTGAGGCTGGCTGAGTGGGCGAGTTGAGCACTCAGGATCCTGAACCAGCAAGCCATCCTTTGCTCTCTTCTCTCTATCTCCTCTTTCTTTCCTCTTATTTGCTTTTCCTTCTTGTTCATCTCTCTCTCTCTCAATTTCCGACACACAAATGGTTTGCATTTTAACCTCCTGGCTTTTGGCATATTTTAGAGGACAGTGTGGTCTTAATTCCCTGTAACCTAATAACCCTTTTCATATAAAATATCACTTCCAACATTCAGTGATTCTACAGAAGGAATATATTTTATTGCTTTGGGGATTAGCCAGGATTTTAATTGTGCTGATATGATTTGGGATTGTTCAATATGCTGTGTACAGCGTTTTCTTTGGCTGCATTTCCAATCTGGTCTCTGGCACTGTTTTAACTTCATGTTGCTCTGGTTATTGTTTCATACAATTCAGGCCAAAACATAACCTACATACTGGTGACCTGCACTGAACTGCAGAATAGTATATTGGTTAAAAAAAAGACCATCAATGACATAGCCTCTCATCGCCGATGGTATGACAGAAATCCTAAATATGGGAGATAATCTGATGGCCTTTTTGAGAGAGCCATTCATCTGTAATCTGGCAGGGTAACTCTGGCCTTTGTAGCTCTACTTTAGTTAAAACTAAGGATGTCTCTCTCTCTCTCTCTCTCTCTGAGGATATTATAATGAGTAAGTCTTTATCGGGTCATAGAGGAAAAGAAGATTAAAAAGACATGTAAGCATAAAACAGACCTCTTTTACAGAGCCCCTATGAAGTGCTTAGCACAGAAACATTATGGTTACAGTAGGTCGGTGAATATCTGTCAGACTCGTTGGGAGTGTGTTACAATACAGGGGCTTAATGGTTACAGTAGGTCGGTGAATATCTGTCAGACTCGTTGGGAGTGTGTTACAGTACAGGGGCTTAATGGTTACAGTAGGTCGGTGAATATCTGTCAGACTCATTGGGAGTGCGTTACAATACAGGGGCTTAATGGTTACAGTAGGTCGGTGAATATCTGTCAGACTCGTTGGGAGTGTGTTACAGTACAGGGGCTTAATGGTTACAGTAGGTCGGTGAATATCTGTCAGACTCATTGGGAGTGCGTTACAATACAGGGGCTTAATGGTTACAGTAGGTCGGTGAATATCTGTCAGACTCGTTGGGAGTGTGTTACAGTACAGGGGCTTAATGGTTACAGTAGGTCGGTGAATATCTGTCAGACTCGTTGGGAGTGTGTTACAATACAGGTGTCACGCCTTGGTCTTAGTATTTTGTGTTTTCTTTAATTATTTGTTCAGGCCAGGGTGTGACATGGGCTTATTGTGTTGTCGTATTTGGGTTTTTTGTAGGCATTGGGATTGTGGTTGATTAGGGGTGTGTCGAGTGTAGGCTTGGCTGCCTGAGGCAGTTCTCGATCAGAGTCAGGTGCTTCTCGTTGCCTCTGATTGGGAACCGTATTTAGGTAGCCTGAGTTCGCTTTGTATTTCGTGGGTGATTGTTCCTGTCTCTGTGTAGTGTTCACCAGATAGGCTGTAATAAGTTTCACATTCCGTTTGTTGTTTTTGTATTTATTTAGTTATTTCATGTATCGTCACTTTTTCCATTAAAGACATGAGTAACCACCACGCTGCATTTCGGTCCGACTCTCTTTCAACAAACGAAGAACGCCGTTACAACAGGGGCTTTAATGGTTATAGTGACAGTAGGTCGGTGAATATCTGTCAGACTCGTTGGGAGTGTGTTACAGTACAGGGGCTTAATGGTTACAGTAGGTCGGTGAATATCTGTCAGACTCGTTGGGAGTGTGTTACAATACAGGGGCTTAATGGTTATAGTGACACTATTCTAGAGAATAACAGATAATCCAGCCACAGAAGGAAGACAGTGTAAGGATATACAGATTGTGTTATTCAGACCCATCTCTGCTGCAGGGACGTATCACACAGCTATAACACCATTGTGATTAGGAGGCCATCCCTGGGCAGTGCACTATAGCCTCCATAATATGAAAGTATTTTATGTGATTTCACTAAACTACTGTCACCTTCCCTCAGTCATTCTATAAAGCACTCCAATGAAACACTTTTCTTTTTATTGCTACAAACTTGAATGAAACAGCTGCTGGTGGAAGAGTATGGCCAAATGCATTCATGAAGGTTACTTGTCATGATCTGTAGCTATACTGTTTTGTAGCCTACTGTGCATGATCTTAATCAGACTATTTGGTGACCAGTTTGTGCCATTAGAATACCAGCATAAGCAGAGCATGTGAGAAAGTGAAAACCTGATATTACTGTGAAGGAGACAGGTTGTCTTTAAGATGGATCCGGTGAAAGGTCAAACACTACTTCTTTCGGCAGCAATGGGCCATTATCACAGAATCGTCCTCTCTTTCTCTCTCCTGATTCACCTCTAATTAAAATAGTTATCCTACTTTCTCCTAATTTCTCTCGCTCTATTTTTCTCTCTCACTCTCTTCCCTCCTCCCAGGCCCTGCCATCAAACTTTAACAGCCCATTAAGGTATGTACAGAAGGGTGTGGACTAAGAGAGAGATGAGGAGGAGGAACAATGCACCTACACTACACCCAGAGAGAGCCCTACAGTATGCTGTTGATGGCTCACTAAAACACTGCTGCAATGACAGTTGTCCCCACTGGACACTTTACAGATGATAATTTCATAATTTCCTTGACTGAGTATGATGTCTTAATGACGGATGGGTCTGTTGCTGTCTACAGTGAATATGTAAATTGCTATTGGGTTGTTCCACGAAATGAGTCCATTTTGCGTCCCTTTGATATTTTAAGTAGAAATTGTGTACCAATATTGAATTTTAAGTGCCCTTCAAAATAGGCCACATGGATAATTCAATACATATATATTTTTTTATATGAACAAAGGCTTGCTAAAGTGCCAAAATTCAGCATTTTGACATGAGTAGCTGTTTCTACACTTTATGACAATTTCCTGCTGTTTTGTGGTGGAAAACTGTGTGGGTCGAGCTGCTACTGCCTTAACTATCCTGTTGCCTAGTCACTTTACCATGAAATCTCCATAGATTAACTTTGGCAGTAAAAGGGCCTTACTGAAGTGCTCAGTGACTTTCAACGTGGCACCGTCTTAAAAGATGCCACCTTCCCAACAAGTCAGTTCGTCAAATGTCTGCCCTACTAGAGCTACCCCAATCAACTGCAAGTGCTGTCAAACTGTAAGTGCTGTGAAGTGGAAATATCTAGGAGCAACAACGGTTCAGCCGTGAAGTGGTAGGCCACACAAGCTCACAGAACGGCACCGCCGAGTGCTAAAGTTCCTAATGCTTAAAAATCATCTGTCCTCGGTTGCAACACTCACTACCGAGTTCCAAACTGCCTCTGGAAGCAATGTCAGCACAATAACTGTTAGTCGGGAGCTTCATGAAATGGATTTCCATGGCCGAGCAGTCGCACACAAGCCTAAGATCACTATGTGCAATGCTAAGCGTAGGCTGGAGTGGTGTAAAGCTCGCCACCATTGGACTCGCGTTCTCTGGAGTGACGAATCACGTGTCACCATCTGGCAGTCCAATGGACGAATCTGGGTTTGGCAGATGCGAGGAGAACGCTACCTGCCCAAATGCATAGCTCCAACTGTAAAGTTTGGTGGAGGAGGAATAATGGTCTGGGACTATTCTTCATGGTTCAGGCTAGGCCCAGTGAAGGGAAATCTTAATGCTACATCATACAGTGGCATTCTATACAATTCTGTGCTTCCAACTCTGTGACAACAGTTTGGAGAAGGACATTTCCTTTTTCAGCATGACAATACCCCAGTGCACAAAGCGAGGTCCATACCGAAATGGTTTGTTCGAGATCGAACTTGACTGGCTTGCATAGAGCTCTGACTTCAACCCCATCGAACACCTTTGGGATCTATTGGAACGCTGACTGCGAGCCAGGCCTAATCGTCCAACATCAGTGTCCGACTTCACTAATGCTCTTGTGGCTGAATGGAAGCAAGTCCCAGGAGCAATGTTCCAACATCTAGTGGAACGGTTTCCCAGAATAGTAAAGGCTGTTATAGTAGCAAAGGGGGGGGATCAACTTCATATTAATGCCCATGACTTTGGAATGAGATGTTCGACAAGCAGGTGTCCACATACTTTAGGTCAGGTAGTGTATCATTGCTTATTGCAGTATATCATTACGAGTCAAAGTATGTTATCTAAACATTATTCATAGTCAGGAAAAAACATTACTGTCTTAGACAAAATGGCAGACATATTGCTGAGAGAGAGAGAGAGAGAGAGAGAGAGAGAGAGAAGGATTTCACTGGAAGGCTGAGGCACAGCTCAGGAATAGGCCTGGAAAAAGTTGATCTGTTTAATGTTGAGAGTGAGACATCATTGCCAGCTTGACAGTTAGTAATGAACTTGTTGAGGTTTATGCATTTCAAAAACGTAATGTATAGTTATATCTGCCATCTTACATGTAAAGTTAGTAAAGTTAAGATGGAAAGATGCAGGGTGGCATCAGATTCTGATTAAGTTCTCATGCTCAAAGCATTGCTTCAAGTGATCAATTTTCAACATTTCCCAGAAAATAAAAGTGATGGATATAGAGGAGGAAATAAAACTTGGGAATATGGACCTGCTGTCTGTTTGATTTGAGTGACACAATGTGACAGGAAGCATGCACTGGCTCTGCCTGACCCCTACTGGAGGTCACAGTCCATCTGACTGGCAGTGGCACACCAGCTAGGCCTACAAACAGTATAGTATGTCACATCAAATCTACTCTTAAGTGACAAAGCAAACTGCACCGATTGTCTGTCTGCCCTTCATTTAGAGTTTATCTTCCATTCATTTTCTGCGGTGTGCCACCGGTGGTGTTTGACTGGAGACTGAATTGCCACATTCTCTGATGTTTCTGCATGGTGAATCGATATGCCATCGGTAAAGAGCGATTTCTAGAGCGATCAGAGAGCATGAGTGGGGAGCCAAAAGGCAACCAACAAGTAGAAAAAAATAGGTCACTTTTACCGGTGACATTATCCACTCTTTTGCAGCTTGCTAAATGAGCTTCATATGCAATGTATAGGATCATGGTAGCTAGCTAAGTGTACAGACACAATCCTCAAAACACTAAATGATTCCTCAAAGCAAGCTTGACACCAAGCCCAGAGCCCTGGGTTTGGACACCACCCTCTACAACTGGATCCTGGACTTCCTGATAGGCAGACCACAGGCTGTGAGGATTGGCAACAACACCTCCTCCACACTGACTGCTAACACATCGGCCCCCCTGGGGTGTGTCCCAAGCCCTCTGCTCTACTCCCTGTTCACCCATGACAGTGTGCCTTTGCACGACACCAACTACATCATCAAGTTGATTACACCACAGTTGTAGGCCTGATAACCAACAATGATGAGTCAGCCTATAGGGAGGAGGTAAGTGAAGTGGCATTGTGGTGCCAGGACAAAACCTCTCCCTCAACGTCAGAAAAAAAAGGAGTTGGTCGTTGACTTCAAGAAGCAGAGGAGGGAACATGCCCTGATCCACATCAACAGGACTACCATAAAGAGTCAGCAGTTTCAAGTTCCTCGGGGACCACATCACTGAGGACTTGACATGTACCAACAACACCACCACTCTTGTCAAGAGGGAGCAACAGCATCTCTACTTCCTAAGGCAGCTGAAAAGATTCTGCATGCCACTCAGGTCATCTCCAAATACTACCGCTGCACCATCGAGAGCGTCCTGACCGGTTGCATCACGGCCTGGTATGGGAATTGCTCTGTCTACGTCCGCAAAGCCCTCCAGCAGGTGGTGAAGATGGCCCAGTACATCACTGGGACCGTGCTACCACCCATCCAGGACATCTACTCGAAACGGTGCCTGAGGAAGGCCCGCAGCATCATCAAGGACTTTACACACCCCAGCATCAGCTGTTAACTCCCTTACCGTCGGGCAGACAGTATTGGATCATGAGATCTGATACCAACAGGCTCAGAGACAGTTTCTATCTACAACCCACCAGACTGCTGAACACTTGAACTGGACTGAGTACCTGCTCTGATTCTCCACACCTTAGCACACACACACACACACACACACACACACACACACACACACACACACACACACACACACACACACACACACACACACACACACACACACACACACACACACACACACACACACACACACACACACACAGCAATCATAAACTTGCTTGACCACACACACACACACCACAACTGCTGCTACCAGACTCTTATTATGCTTGCTAAATACTGCACAATTTAAACACTTGTCCCACAATCATCCTTTCCCCAAAACAAGTGTAAATATTTTACTCTAAATTGTGCCTTCTTGTATTATACTTATGCTAAGGTATAATACATGTTTATTATATTCTACTGAGACATTTATTTAATGTTAGTATTCTTTCATTTGATTATTTCTTATTGTGGGACTCCTCTCCTCCTGCCCTCTCCCTAATGACCATGGAACTGACTGGTGAGGTGATAACAATATCACTTACGGCATATGATGAGGACTATCATCTATCTAGATCAGGGGTCACCAAGGAGAGGCATTGAGGATGACCACATTACAGTCATGTAATGGGTCACTTATTATTGCCATCAGCTTACCTCTATATGATCATCACTCTGAAAGTAGGTATAAAAGCAATAGGAAGTGAAACATAGCTGATGTATTGGTAGGCTGTACAGCATCAGTGATGCTGCATCGAACAACATCCGGTTGACGTAACACTATTTAGATACATTCAGAGTGGGAATGTATTGTTTAACTCTATGGCCCTGGGCTTAATAAACTGTTCCTGCGTGTGATTGGTTGATCTGAGAAGAAGTTACAAGATTTGGGCTTAAAAACACTCATTCTGTTTCCCAGTCCCATCCAGGCCAATGGTTTGCCTCCTATGGGACAAAGAATACTTTGAATGTTATTTTTAGGTTTGGAAAAGCTCATCTGCTTTTCCCTAGGTGAGAGGCAGCCCATCTGATCCCATCAAACATCATGCTCCCTTTCCCTGTGCCTCAGCCCAGCTGTCTAATGCTCTCTCTCTCTCTCTCTCTCTCTCCCTCTCTCTCTCTCTCCCTCTCTCTCTCTCTCCCTCTCTCTCAATTCAATCCAATTCAGGGGGCTTTATTGGCATGGGAAACATGTGTTAACATTGCCAAAGCAAGTGAGGTAGATAATATACAAAAGTGAAAAAAAACAATAAAAATGAACAGTAACCATTACAAATACAGAAGTTTCAAAACAAAAAAAGACATCATAAATGTCATATATATATATATATATATATATATATATATATATATATATATATATATATATATATATATATATATATATATATATATATATATACAGTCTTGTAACAATGTACAAATGGTTAAGGGTACACAAGGGAAAATAATATCTCTCTCTCTCGCCTATGATGAGAGGGGGGAAGAGGGATGTGAGTGATGATTATGATGATGGTGTGGTGGTGATGAAAAAACTGATGACGTTGACAGTTATCACAATTATGTTAAATATATGCTATTGTAACATATTGTTGAAGGTCCTATAATTGAGCGAGTACTATGTGTTTTAAACATCTGTTTGTGTTCGACTCACATGAAGGACTACACATACCAGAGCTCCATATTAGCAGGGCACAGAGGGGAGTGCCTGTCTGTCTAGTGGTTTGAGGGGAAGTTCCAGTGAGAATGAAGAATGTGCTACAGAAAGAACCCAAACTATTAGAATCTGCCAAAAATAATACATATATTTCACCTGGCAAAGTGGCAAGTTTTAATCTGATCTGCATTCCATTGAAAACCAGTAAAAGACAATTAAAAACCGGGCCCAGAGTGGAGGTGTAGCGTAAGATTTAAAGGTGTAGAGACTAAAGAAAGATTGGCTGAATGATAAATATAATATTTATTACATTTGCTTCATGCTTCGATTTAGATATGGCAGCTTATTCCCTCCTCATTGGTATCAATTTATTGAAATGCAATTAAACCTCCTAAGAATATGATTTTTAAACAATATTTCTGGTCAAAGTCAATATTATCCGTGCTTTAGTTTACGGTGTTTTCAAATAGCATGTTAGTCCTTTACAGTCGCGGCACTAGGACCCTGTAATAGGTGCAGCAGGATATCCCTCTGGACTCCGTTGGGAAACCGGACGCATGCGCTCATTTTACTAGCAGCACCTCTCGATCGGTACAGCACGCGGAGTGGGATAAAATATAACAAAACGTTGTACCTGCTTAAAGGAGCCGTGGTCTGTGTGGTACCACCAACCAACTCACCGCGTTTTCAAAGAAAACCTCCATTGCTTGGATCTTGAACGGAAAATATTGAAAGTGGTTTTTATAAAGAAGGAACTGAGAAACGACTTTAACAAGTGGATACTGTAGGTTAGTGGTACTTTGGCAGACGCCTAAGATATATATATATATAAACGAGATTACTCGGCAAGGAAGATGAGAAAAACAATACCTGCAAATTAGGACCAGCTGCTCAGGACTTCTACAGAAGTGGTCCATTGGACAAGAATGGCTTGATTTTTTTTTTGGCGTGAATGATGGGCAGATTTTGACAGCAGCACTCATGCTTCACGGAAAGAAAAAGAAAGTTTGTTGCGTCTGATTTGGATATTATATTCTGAGACACGTTGTGTTGTCTATATTGCTATAAATCGGCGAGACCACCTGTTTGGTGTCGGATATTCATCATGTCCAAAGTGATCCAAAAGAAGAATCACTGGACCACTAAAGTTAACGAGTGCGCGGTCCTCAAAGACGCTCGCGGTGACTTAAATGTGCAATTGCTCGGTGGTGCGGAGAACGGAGAGTTCGCCTACATCGGACAAGTTAACGATGGTATCGTGGTTTACAAAAATGGAAGATTAACAGAGGGGGCGTTGATATTGGAAGTAGAGAACCTCTCGATCTCTGGGTTGCCCCTGTATGATGTACAGACAGTGATAAAGAATTGCAGTGGTCCCATCAGATTGAGAACGGTCAGACAAGGTAAGAGATGGCACTGAAGCAGCAGCAGCAGAGCGTCCCAGAGCGCCTCAATCGTCCACACTGAGTGATGTATGAAAGTGGACAAGGCACTAAAATGTTATGTAATAAATATGTACTAAATCATTTCCCACTTTTCAGAATTCCATTCAAGGTTTTAGTTCTGTCAGATATGTACATACTCATACATTGTGAGTGATTTATGTATGTTGAATTGCCCTTTTCCCCTTAAAACAACACCCACATGCCTTGCATTTCAGCAGTTAAATTACTTATGATTGGAGTGTACCATACCGACGCTGTAGGTGATATATTGGCTGTCGCCTACCCATTAGGCCTAAGGCACGTATTGATAGTTGACTACATCCCAACCTCTGCTCATACCATAGCAGGAAGATGACAACATTAACAGAAGCATACAAACAGCAGCTCTGGCCAGTGTGAACTGTTCATGGTCAACTTGACTCATCCTGGCCTTGTAGTTTGACACTAAGCCAATGTGACACAAACCCAGTGTGTCTGGCAGGCTTGTATGAATGCTCAGAGCTATGATGTAGTGCCTGTGCCACTCTGGGATCGGACTGATTTTAAAACGTTTCTTTGTGGTTAAAAGAGAGGAGGGGGGGAGGAATCACAAAAATATATATTTTTTCCACATCTATTTGTTTATAAACCCTGAGCACATAGGCCTACTTCCTTGGCCCAAATAAGGAACCACTGGATGGGCAACCTGCGGACTACCTACTTTCTTGTCAGTTTCATACAATAAATTCCCAACTCAACACACAGTCCATGCCGCATGGTTCTAGTTATGGTTGATGAATCCCCTCTGTATAGGCTAATGGGAAGAAGGTGGCCATCCTGCCCATGCTCATAATGACTTGAGACAATATCAGGAAGCTGGCCAATCAGCTCCCACTCCAGTCCCAGTGCTCCACCAGGCTCATTTCCAGATCCTGTTTGGAGGGATGGAGGAGGGGATGCCGTGGTGATAGTCACATGACCATATGCCACTTCAGGTAAAAAAAATTCATGCTGTCTAGGAAATGTTCTCCCTAATCAGGCTTAATCAGGAAAATATGTTTGGCAACAAGGGCCATCTGTATCCTATGTTAAGTTTAAATGTCCTAATTTAGCTCAAATTAATGTCTATTTTATTTAACTAGGCAAGTCAGTGAAGAACAAATTCTTATTTACAATGACAGCCTAGGAACAGTGGGCTAACTGCCTTGTTCAGATCTACACATTTTTACCTTGTCAGCTCTGGGATTCGATCCAGCAACCTTTCGGTTACTGGCCCAACGCTCTTAACCTCTAGGCTACCTACCGTGGCTGTCATTTTCATAGTTTGATGACTGCGAAGGCAAAAGGAGGTGCTGATTAGGCTATTGTCCATCAGGTGGTAAACTTTTCTGCATCCTCACTCAAGTTCAGGGTACAGGCTGGGCATAGCATGTTTTTGGTGCCGATTGTGGCTTTTTAACGGCCAACAGTACGTTGTTTTGTAGGGGATTGACTACAGTACACACATTACTGAGCTGCCACCGGGTGCCACATGCCATTATATGGCCATGCTGCTGTATTGACACAGTAGCTCTGGCAGAGTCATTAACTGGATTATGCAATATGTGCGTAGTTTCGACATGTATTTCCACACTCCCTGCTTTGTTGAAAGGACTCCTGCTGTATATCATAAAGAGAGAGACATGTTTTTGATTGACATTTCCTATTTAATACATTTAGTCTCAGTCTTTTGGGTATCTAGTCTGAACACTAAACTGTTTAGGAGGGAACTTGGTTGCAGATCATTATCATGTCTGAAAGTATGATAAAAAATAATCTATTTGGTCTAAATCTCCCCCCCCCCCCCCCCCACACACACACACACACACGAAGGCTTTAACATGGAAGCGGATTAGTGTACCTCAAGGCTCCCATAGTTAATGGACCCATGTGTTATTTAGCAAGTCCTCGTGTGTGTTTGCTGTGGGATCAGTGCATGGCGCTCCATGGGGCTGGGCCGATCAGACCAGGCAGCATGAAACACAGCATCAAGGTCAGGGGTCAGTGAGGAGGTATTTAGTGTCTGGATCACATCAGAGCACAGCATAACTCCATGTGATGCTGTTAATCCCCTCCTAATATACTACACTGGGCTGACTGAGTCAGTTATTCAGCCAGGGATCAGTCTGAAGGAAAGGCAAAGACAAGTTCATTTACAGTGGTATTCAAGTTTTTAAAGTTTCACCAACATGTGTGGCTAGCCTGAAACTTTGCAGGCTCAGCAGATTTAAACTCTGTTGTAAATCCAAAAGGAAGAATTTAAACTTTTTTAAATTGTGGTGCGATTATAGCTAGCTGGTCCTGTGGCTCAGATTTATGGCAATGTGGGTGGTAGGTCGAGAATCTCTTTTTCAGTGGGTGTGTATTCATGGATGCCAAGGGAAGCCAGGCTTCCCCAAAAATGTACCAAGAAGAAATCTATAATTATAATATCTCTGTTTCTCTGTCATAATTTACCTTTAATTCGCAAGAGGCTGAATACAATATATATACAAAAGTATGTGGACACCCCTTCATATTAATGGATTTGGCTATTTCAGCCACACCTGCAACAGGTGTATAAAACTGCATGGTTGTGTGCAATCATAGGCAGTAGAATGGTCTTATTGAAGAGCTCAGTCACTTTCAATGTGGCACCGTCATAGGATGGCACCTTTCCAACAAGTCAGTTCGACAAATGTCTGTCCTGCTAGAGCTGCCCCGGTCAACTGTAAGTGCTGTAATTGTAAAGTGGAAACGTCTAGGAGCAACAACAGCTCAGCCATGAAGTGGTAGGCCACACAAGCTCACAGAATGGGACTGCAGAGGGCTAATTCGTAAAAATTGTCCTTCATCGGTTGCAACACTCACTACCGAGTTCCGAACTGCCTCTGGAAGCAATGCCAGCACAATAACTGTTCGTCTGGAGCTTCATGAAATGGGTTTCCTTGGCCCAGCAGCCGCACACAAGCCTAAGGAAACACTGTCACCACTGATAAATCCACTATAATTGAGAATTTCAATAAGCATTTTTCTACAGCTGGCCATGCTTTCCACCTGGCTACTCCTACCCCGGTCAACAGCACTGCACCCCCCACAGCAACTCGCCCAAGCCTTTCCCATTTCTCCTTCTCCCAAATCCAGTCAGCTGATGTTCAGAAAGAGCTGCAAAATCTGGACCCCTACAAATCAGCCGGGCTAGACAATCTGGACCCTTTCTTTCTAAAATTATCTGCTGAAATTGTTGCCACCCCTATTACTAGCCTGTTCAACCTCTCTTTCGTGTCGTCTGAGATTCCCAAAGATTGGAAAGCAGCTGCGGTCATCCCCCTCTTCAAAGGGGGGGACACTCTTGACCCAAACTGCTACAGACCTATATCTATCCTACCCTGCCTTTCTAAGGTCTTTGAAAGCCAAGTCAACAAACAGATTACCGACCATTTCGAATCTCACCATACCTTCTCTGCTATGCAATCTGGTTTCAGAGCTGGTCATGGGTGCACCTCAGCCACGCTCAAGGTCCTAAACGATATCTTAACCGCCATCGATAAGAAACATTACTGTGCAGCTCTATTCATTGATCTGGCCAAGGCTTTCGGCTCTGTCAATCACCACATCCTCATCGGCAGACTCGACAGCCTTGGTTTCTCAAATGATTGCCTCACCTGGTTCACCAACTACTTCTCTGATAGAGTTCAGTGTGTCAAATCGGAGGGTCTGCTGTCCGGACCTCTGGCAGTCTCTATGGCGGTGCCACAGGGTTCAATTCTTGGACCGACTCTCTTCTCTGTATACATCAATGATGTCGCTCTTGCTGCTGGTGAGTCTCTGATCCACCTCTACGCAGACGACACCATTCTGTATACTTCTGGCCCTTCTTTGTACACTGTGTTAACAACCCTCCAGGAAAGCTTCAATGCCATACAATTTTCCTTCCGTGGCCTCCAATTGCTCTTAAATACAAGTAAAACTAAATGCATGCTCTTCAATCGCTACCTGCCCGCCTGTCCAACATCACTACTCTGGACGGCTCTGACTTAGAATACGTGGACAACTACAAATACCTAGGTGTCTGGTTAGACTGTAAACTCTCCTTCCAGACCCACATCAAACATCTCCAATCCAAAGTTAAATCTAGAATTGGCTTCCTATTTCGCAACAAAGCATCCTTCACTCATGCTGCCAAACATACCCTTGTAAAACTGACCATCCTACCAATCCTCGACTTTGGCGATGTCATTTACAAAATAGCCTCCAATACCCTACTCAACAAATTGGATGCAGTCTATCACAGTGCAATCCGTTTTGTCACCAAAGCCCCATATACTACCCACCACTGGCTCCATGTCATCTACAAGACCCTGCTAGGTAAAGTCCCCCCTTATCTCAGCTCGCTGGTCACCATAGCATCACCCACCTGTAGCACGCCCTCCAGCAGGTATATCTCTGGTCACCCCCAAAACCAATTCTTTCTTTGGCCGCCTCTCCTTCCAGTTGTCTGCTGCCAATGACTGGAACGAACTTCAAAAATCTCTGAAACTGGAAACACTTATCTCCCTCACTAGCTTTAAGCACCAACTGTCAGAGCAGCTCACAGATTACTGCACCTGTACATAGCACACCTATAATTTAGCCCAAACAACTACCTCTTTCCCTACTGTATTTATTTTATTTATTTATTTAGCTCCTTTGCACCCCATTTATTTTTATTTCTACTTTGCACATTCTTCCATTGCAAATCTACCATTCCAGTGTTTCACTTGCTATATTGTATTTACTTTGCCACCATGGCCTTTTTTTGCCTTTACCTCCCTTATCTCACCTCATTTGCTCACATCGTATATAGACTTGTTTATACTGTATTATTGACTGGATGTTTGTTTTACTCCATGTGTAACTCTGTGTCGTTGTATGTGTCGAACTGCTTTGCTTTATCTTGGCCAGGTCGCAATTGTAAATGAGAATTTGTTCTCAGCTTGCCTACCTGGTTAAATAAAGGTCAAATTAAATAAATACAAATAAAACAATAAGCTCACCATGCTCAATGCCAAGCGTCGGCTGGAGTGGTGTAAATCTCGCCGCCATTGGAAACGCATTCTCTGGAGTGATGAATCACGATGAATCACGCTTCACTTCTAGTGGAAAACCTTCCCAGAAGAGTGGAGGCTGTTCAAGCAGCAAAGGGGGACCAACTCTATACTAATGGCCATGATTTTGCATTGAGATGTTCGGCAAGCAGGTGACCACACACTGCATGACCAAAAGTATATCTTACCGGAGCAAGCATCTGAGCGAGCGAAACAGCGCCTCTCTGTATGTGTAGCCCATCTATCTGATGCTGTCTGGCCAAAAAGAGTATGACATTGTTGTCGCCCATAGCATTGAATGCATGGGAAGCCAGCGGGCATATGGCTTCCCTTTTTATAAAAATAAATAAATAACTGCATAAGCAATGTGTGCATTTTCCCACCAGAGATGTTTCCATCAAATTGACTTGTTGGAGATACAAAGCTGTGCGTGATAACGTAGTGCACATAAAAACACATTCATCTTATTTAATGGATTAAAAAAAATCAAAGTTGAATGGGTTTTCATCACATTTTCAACTCTACTGATGGTTTTCTAACCAAAACGATTGCCTTTTATATAGCGAGTGTAGCCCACTCTGGTATTGACACATGCACTCTAGCCAACCGCGTACTCTGCATAGCCTATTGGCCCTTTCCTAAAGTAGCCATGGATGGAGATAGGGATTTGGACTTGTGGTTTTACTTAATTCTCCATTCTGGCCAAAGATTATAACGGAGATTGTGATCCAGCCATAAATTAATACATTGTGCCCCTGGCCTGAGAGGATGGAAGTTCAATATGTAGCTAGATGTAGAAGTCTAATGTTAACTAGCTGGCTCAATGTTGCCTGTGAAAGGAAGTTAGGCTAGCAAGCATTTTAGCCAGGTAGCCTAGAACACAGACAATCACAATCATGGACAGCCACATCATATTTAGCTTACGTTGATTGGACTATATTGTTTTTGTTATCTTTTAGTTGTCACTGTATTAAACTAAGCAGAGGTGGAATAGTGGAGGCAGCTCCTGTTTTCTTTGCGACTTGCGGTAACTCTCCGGTGTTCTCAATTGTTGTTTAGTGGTCCCGAAAATGTTGGAAACATTAACTTGCTTGACCATGCTGTAGGTCATGTTTGTTACATGCAATAGGCTTTGTGAACTTCACCAGACAGAGGTTGCTCTCCGGTTTTATGATGAAACGTGGGTGTGGTTGAATTTATTCTGCAGCTGTGTCTTATTGTCTCGGCCTTCTGCTTGTATATCACAGTGTCAAGGCATATGAACTAACAGGTTATAGAGCAAACAAAGCAATTATCACAACACAGGTTGTAATATGGATGTTTTATTCTGGCTTGGCTTCCCCAGTGGTATAAAAAAATAAAACATTTATTATATCTATTTATTTTTTTACCTACGTGTTGCTACTGTTCTCCTCCTGTCTTTGCATGTGCAAGCATTTATTTCCTTTTCCTCTGTGTGAACCCCCACAGCCCCCCCCCCCCCCATCTTTTGTATTCTCTGACACAGTTGACCAGCTCAACTTCCCCTACACAATGTGTTCAGACACAATCTCTGGGTTTAATTTACCTGTGTTAGTTACAAAGGAAGTGCTCCAGCTGCTTCCGCTGTGCTCCAGTCTCTTTCTGCCTGCCTGCCTGGATGGAAGGTGTTGTGCCCTTCAGATCCATTCTAATTGTGATCCCATGATGTTCAGAACTCCTGTCAACAGCCTCTTCGTCATCATGGTCATTCCTCAAGGAGGATACAGTCGGTGACATTCTTTAATTTCTCCAACCCCCCTCTTGATTTCCTGTCAGACGATGAAGTCGCACACGTCTTGTTGAGTGGCTGAGATTTGGATTTAGAGCTTCTAGATATTTCTCCCAGTTCTCAGTCTTCACTTCCCATCTCTTTAACACATCCCAAGCAGTGGATCATTTGACAAATCTACTCCTAAGGCCTCTGCTTATTTCCACATTGTCAATGTGGCTGTCATATTAGCATAATCCCATATGTGGGAGGTGTTTTTCAGGCACAGTCGTGTGCAGTACCACAGTGTATATGGCGTCTAATGGCTGAGGGGTTTGGGAATGAGCTTACTGTGAAGCCTTTGACTGCTATGGTAAGTTTGATTTAAATGCGTCCCATTGCAGTGACATCAGAGGAGAATTGCATTCCATAGTCACTCTGCAATCCCACACGGTGTTCATTAGAAGGTTCTGTTGACCGTTATACAAGGTTGTGTTCTTCACATCGAACGCATGCAGGAATCTGATCATCATTGCATTTGATTTTGATTTGATCAGCCTGGAGCTGAGCGGGGCAGATTGTGACTCATGCTGATGTGCCAAAGCCCTCTGTCAGTTTTGCTGTTGTTTTCGCAAATTAGATGCAGTATTGCTCCAACGGGCATACTGCTACCAGGAAGTCAATTTATATGAGCAGAAGTAGATGTTAATAGTCTTGGCGGCATAGAAGTCAAGAATCTTCCATGTTCAAATTACATACTAATAAGCAGGAGCCCATAAACTCACACATACCTTCTCTGCTATTGTCATAAAATATGAAAACAGCTTTGGAATCTAAAATATTCATTTGCTTTGATTATTTTTACTTGTATTTAGTCAGTCTATCCTCTGTTCTCTGGAGATGCTTTTTTCTTTACCTTTTTAATTATACTTAGACCAGACCAGTGCCCTGGGGTCCGATTACACATCTCATTAGCTTCTGCTGGTGCCCACCCATCTCTCTCTCACACACACACACACACACATTTCTTGGGGATTTGAAGACAGGCCGTCCTGATTAAGAGGATTATATAGACATGGTTGTGTTTTCCACAATAGCCAGCAGACTACACACACTCTCTGGGGTGGTGTGTTTCTGTTGGGTCTGGAAGCCCAAGGCATGGCATACACACACTCTGGGGTGGTGTGTTCCTGTAGGGTCTGGAAGCCCATGGCATACACACACACTGGGGTGGTGTGTTTCTGTAGGGTCTGGAAGCCCAAGGCATGGCATACACACACACACACTCTGGGGTGGTGTGTTTCTGTTGGGTCTGGAAGCCCAAGGCATGGCACACACACACTCTCTCTCTCTGGGGTGGTGTGTTTCTGTGGGTCTGGAAGCCCAAGGCATGGCATACACACACACACGCACACACACTCTCTCTCTGGGGTGGTGTATTTCTGTGGGTCTGGAAGCCCAAGGCATGGCATACACACACACACACACACTCTCTCTCTCTGGGGTGGTGTGGGTCTGGAAGGCATACGCATACACTCTCTCTCTCTCTGGGGTGGTGTGGGTCTGGAAGGCATAGGCATACACTCTCTCTCTCTCTCTCTGGGGTGGTGTGGGTCTGGAAGGCATAGGCATACACTCTCTCTCTCTCTCTGGGGTGGTGTGGGTCTGGAAGGCATAGGCATACACTCTCTCTCTCTCTGGGGTGGTGTGGGTCTGGAAGGCATAGGCATACACTCTCTCTCTCTCTCTCTCTCTCTCTCTCTGGGGTGGTGTGGGTCTGGAAGGCATAGGCATACACTCTCTCTCTCTCTCTCTCTCTCTCTGGGGTGGTGTGGGTCTGGAAGGCATAGGCATACACTCTCTCTCTCTCTCTGGGGTGGTGTGGGTCTGGAAGGCATAGGCATACTCTCTCTCTCTCTCTGGGGTGGTGTGGGTCTGGAAGGCATAGGCATACTCTCTCTCTCTGGGGTGGTGTGGGTCTGGAAGGCATAGGCATACACTCTCTCTCTCTCTCTCTCTCTCTCTGGGGTGGTGTGGGTCTGGAAGGCATAGGCATACACTCTCTCTCTCTCTCTCTCTGGGGTGGTGTGGGTCTGGAAGGCGTACGCATACACTCTCTCTCTCTCTCTGGGGTGGTGTGGGTCTGGAAGGCATACGCATACACTCTCTCTCTCTCTGGGGTGGTGTGGGTTTGGAAGGCATAGGCATAGGCACACACTCTCTCTCTCTCTCTGGGGTGGTGTGGGTCTGGAAGGCATAGGCATAGGCACACACTCTCTCTCTCTCTGGGGTGGTGTGGGTCTGGAAGGCATAGGCATAGGCACACACACTCTCTCTGGGGTGGTGTGTTTCTGTGGGTCTGGAAGCCCAAGGCATGGCATACACACACCAGAGGAATCCCCAGTCCACCTCTCTAGCATGCTGTTCCATTCTTCTTCATCAGCTCAGTCTCCATCTTCTCTTTTGCTCCTCCATTCTCTCTCAATCTTTGATCGTCTCTCTCTTTGTCATCTGAGTGTGTGAATTGTGCAGCCTCTCGATGATGGGGTTGGTCTCAGATGTCTGTGAACTAACTTGGGCTGACTTGGCAGAACCCTTCTCCCCATGTTAACTCTTGAAAAGATACCGTACCATAAGGACCTTCATGGGAGTTGTGGATTAGTGTGTGTCACATGGCATTGCAGTAAGTACCATTTTCAGTAGTGACACTTGGTGGGTCGACGAAACAAACACATTTGTATAACGAGAACCAGATTGGATGCAAATGTGTGTGTTTTACACAGGACTATGATTTACATCTACCATCTGTGTTTCTGGTGTCTGTTCAGGATATGTTTTGATGATTCATGTTTGTAAAAATCCTGCATTAGCATGCTCTCCGAGCACATTTGACATTTAATCACCACCCAAATGTCATTCATTAATTATAATTGTTATTCATTTAGACCCTCATTAGTCACTATGAATTACCTAGAGAAACATGAATGTGTGTGTGTGTGGGGGGGGACTTCAGGAGTTTACTCCAAATCTCTCATCTGGAAATGTCAGCTGCTGTGATTGACCAGCATTTGGTTTCCTTGATGGAGAAAGCATGTGGCTGTTAGCTGGAAACTGCTGTTATCTAATGCTCCAAAATGGTGGTGTTTAACAACCGATGTCATCATCTGTACAGGTGGGCTAAATCTATATGCTCAGCAATATGTGGTGGTAGTATAGTGCCAAATGCCATAGCCATGGTGATATACAGTACAGGGCAGTACCTTTCTCTCTAGCAGACCTTTAAACATGTCCTGTCCTGGTCCCTTCATCCACACCTAAGACTTGCTGGGCACAGAGATTACAACCAGACTCGGCACGTTATCAACACCTTCATAATGACTCCTAGTTCAGACTACACACACGGGTGTTGCACTGATGGACCCCTGTAGACACATGCTGGTCCGCTCTTTCACATCATCCACATCATCCCTTGTAGCTCACTTGCGCAATACTCTGTGTGTGTGTGTTCATACTGTTCACGGTCCTCCCAACGGCAGCAATCTGCATAGACTTTTTAGAAAGCTCTGTTCTTCTGTCCTTCCTAGCATGGCCAGATAGTTAGCAGCAGTTCTGTAGTACTGTGATCTGATTGGCAGTGATGGTGGACGTCTGTTTCTGTGACGACTCCCAATGGGAGCGGAGCAGTGGAGGAGCGGCGCAGATGCCACGGGTCAGGGCCGGAGGTGTCCCCAATGTGACATGTGCTGTTCACTCTGTCCCCATCGATCAATCGCTCCTCTCCCTCAGGCAGGCACGTCAGGAAAACAGTCCCCCTCCACAATTTGCTCCCTGCCCTGTCATGGCGTGGGCAGGCCAGCCAGAACATGCCCCACACACACAGGCATACACATCTCCTTTTTAACACAGTTGTTGGTGACATTGGCTATGAATGTTTCCTAAAAAAAACATATTGAATTAGGTGAAATGTTGTCTTACTTGGAGACTCTGTTGTTCTCCCTAATAGAACAGGGGCCCCCTCCCTCACAGTACAGTACCTCGCCCTACACACACCCCTATGGAAACAATGATGTTATGACTATGTCAAGGAGTTAATTTCCATGCCTTTATTTATGCTTAGATTCTCCCTGACTGACAAGCTGAATTTAACAAACTGTTTGAAGCAGATGCTTGTGGCCAGGCTATTCTGAACCCTTTAATGTGGAGATTTGTACTTCGCTGTGTTAGTTAAAATGTTAATGACCAGAGTGGTGATCTTTTGGCTCGCTTTGGAATTGCATCATCACTTTTTAAAAGTGCCACACAGCCAGCATCAAACTCTGAGGGTTCAGATATACACACACACCACTGCTCTCATGATCTCTATCACTCTGCAGTGGAATGCTTTATTCATGTACTGGGCGATGTAGGGTTGTACTACAATACCACATTTCACATGGTAAATAAGAACACGAATTTGACTAAACTATACGGTCCTATTAAAAACATACTTTATGTAAATTGTGTGGTTTTATAGCTCGCAAAATAAACAAATGTGACTCTAGATGGCAACATAATGTTTGTTTCTAACATTAGTGCTGTTTTCCTCCTCTGCTATTTTGTTGTTTTCTTGCCATGATACACCTACAGGTCTCTGCTCTCTGTCAGCCACAGGTTGTTTTCTTGCCATGATACACCTACAGGTCTCTGCTCTCTGTCAGCCACAGGTTGTTTTCTTGCCATGATACACCTACAGGTCTCTGCTCTCTGACAGCCACAGGTTGTTTTCTTGCCATGATACACCTACAGGTCTCTGCTCTCTGTCAGCCACAGGTTGTTGTTTTTTACAGGAACTTGCCTATTTTTAATGTTGTCCTTAGGTTTGGTTTTGGTTCTGCTTCTCCTCATGGTGTGGATTAGTGATGAGACTATTGCTACACTGTGTCTGCTAGCAGTAATTGTGATGGAGAAGGCATAGCAAACTGATTATCCACAGCATTCACTTGTTCGTCTTAAAGGGATACTGCATAGCAAACTGATTATCCACAGCATTGACTTGTTCGTCTTAAAGGGATACTGCGAGATTCTGGCAATTAAGATTTTCTTAACCAGAGTCGGATGAACTCTTGGACACCATCTGTATGTCTCTGTGTGCAGCAATGTCGAAGTCTACAGGTACGGTAGCATATGCTAGCTAACGTTAGGCTTGGGCGGTGTCCAGATTGTCTTACCTTCATACCGACCTTGTGCCATTCCGGGTGGTTTGGTAATATCGGCACTGAACACGCAGGGCTCTATTTTCAAACCCCACTGAGCTTTTGTAATTCGAAAGTTGGCAATGCTAACAAGTACATGTAAAATCCCATAGACAATGCTAACCAATGCATTGCAAACATATTTATAGTCTCTGACCTATTTTCAGGACCGACATCCCAGCTCATGAAGTTATAAGTAACAAAAAAAATGCTACTCAGTTTGCTCACAGCAAGGCTCTTGATCCAGTTGGGGATTCTCTGCTGTTACCGGCAAGTGAAGCTTGATTTTGGAGGAAGCTAAACACTTAGCTAGATAGCTAACTAGCTACTAAATTAGCAAACCAAATGAGCAACTGCAGAACATTTAGCACATTTTACACAGTTAACTTAATAGTTTTAAGATCTAACTGGAAAACATTTAGTTGTGAATTCTATACTGTAACTACACTATATATACATGCATACAAAAAAAGTATGTATGTATGTGGACACCCCTTCAAATGGCAAGAATGGCGCCGACAGAGATGGTCGCCTCGCTTCAGGTCCTTAGAAAACTATGCAGTTATTTGTTTAAAAAAAATGCATTATTTCTTACATTGTTAGCACAGAAAATCTCAAGTGTTATTACATACAGCCGGGAGGAACTATTGGATATAAAACAATGTCAACTTACCATCATTACGACCAGGAATACGTCTTTCCCGAAGCGGATCCTTTGTTCGGACCTCCACCCTGGACATTGGATCTTATCCCAGAGGCCGACCCAAAACAACACTGTCGCCACAGGAGAGGCAGACTGGTCAGACTCAGAAGGCGAGCACACCATCCACCGCTTTCGAGCATATTACTCGCCAATATCCAATCTCTAGATAACAAGGTGGACGAAATTAGGGCACGAGTTGCCTTCCAAAGAGACATCAGAGATTCTCTGTTTCACGGAAACATGGCTCACTCGGGATATGTTATCAGAGTTGGTACAGCCACCTGGTTTCTTCACGCATCGCGCCGACAAAAACAAACATCTCTCTGGTAAGAAGAAGGGTTGGGGGTGTATGCCTTATGATTAACGACTCATGGTGTAATCACAACAACATACAGTAACTCAAGTCCTTTTGTTCACCCGACCTAGAATTCCTTACAATCAAATGCTGACCTCATTATCTTCCAAGAGAATTCTCTTCGATTATAGTCACAGCCGTGTATATCTCCCCCCTCCCCCAAAGCAGATCCCTCGTCGGCCCTGAAAGAACTTCACTGGACTCTATATAAACTGCAAACCATACATCCTGGGGCTTCATTTATTGTAGCTGGGGATTTTAACAAAGCTAACCTAAGAACCATACTTCCTAAATTCTGTCAGCATATCAAATGCGTGACAAGAGCTGTTAGCTTTCTGGATCATTGCTACTCAAACTTCTGCGATGCATACAAAGCCCTCCCCCGCCCTGCTTTCGGAAATTCTGTCCGTGACTCCATTTTGTTGCATCCAGCCTATAGACAGAAACTAAAATGGGAAATGCCCGTGCTCAGGTCAATACAACGCTGGTCTGACCAATCGGATTCCACGCTTCAAGATTGCTTCGATCTCGTGGACTGGGATATGTTCCGGATAGCCTCAGACAATAACATTGATGTATACGCTGACTTGGTGAGCGAGTTTATTAGCCAGTGCATTGGAGATGTCGTACCCTCTGTGACCATTTTAAAACCTTCCCTAACCAGAAACCGTGGATTGATGGCAGTGTTAGCGCAAACCACCACTTTTAATCATGGCAAGGCGACCAGAAACACGACCGAATACTAACAGTGCAGCTATTCCCTCCGCAATCAAACAAGCAAAGCGTTAGTAGAGACAAAGTATGGTCGCAATTCAACGGCTCAAACACGAGACTTATGTGGCAGGATCTACAGTCAATCACGGATTACAAAAAGAAAACCAGCCCCGTCGCAGACACTGACGTCTTGCTCCCAGACAAATTAAACAACTTCTTTGCTCGCTTTGAGGACAATAAAGTGCCACTGACACGGCCTGCTACCAAAACCTGTGGGCTCTCCTTCTACATGGCCAACGTGAGTAAAACATTTAAACGTGTTAACCCTCGCAAGGCTGCCGGCCCAGACGGCTTCCCTAGCCGCGTCCTCAGAGCATGCGCAGACCAGCTGGCTGGTGTGTTTACAGACATATTCAATCAATCCTTATCCCAGTCTGCTGTTCCCACATGCTTCAAGAGGGCCAACATTGTTCCTGTTCCTAAGAAAGTGAGAGTGGGAGTCCACTCCGATTTATCTCTTCTCCAGTTTCTGGGATAAGTGGAATTGCCTTGGGGGGTTACAAACAAAGGATCCCAGTCAGGAAAGTTGTATTTCTGGTCGCAATGCTGGTGAATTACCGCCTCTCTAAAATCCAAAATATTCAGGCTGTATATAATAATGCAAAGGAGGTTCTGAGCTAATAAGGTGAGAAATAATCACCAAAACGATAAAACTGCAAAGTTGCTTAGGAGCCATGAACAGGGTGACCATGTCTACCGGCGCCATCCTGCAAAGAGAATACATCTCATTGTTGGAGTCTAATTGGATCTCTTAGCCAAGAACATCTCTTAGCCAAGAACATCATCTAACGGTGATATGCAGCATCTTCAAGCCTTTTCATACTGTCCTCTCTCCCTGCCCAGACCTGAGGCAAATGATGTCCCCACTCAATACACTTACCCAAGAGGTGACAGCTCCTATACCTGTGATGTATTGCCCCAATCTGTGTAATACTATATGGAGAATAGGCTCTCTGATGGTAAATAGTTTTGGTAATAAGAGGGAAGACTAAGTGAATCCAGATGGACGGACGGTACTCTCTGTCCTCAGGCTGAAACTGGGCTTCTTTAAAATCTCATCAATTAAGGAAGAAATCTAATTTCCCTCCCTCTTACAGCAGTACTGGTACTGGCAGTCTGTCTGCTTTTTTTCACAGGATTTGATTATAATTCTTTCTGATGTGAATGGTCTGATAAGGAGAGACGAGTGGAGCGGGTTTGCCCCGCCTTAACCCCATTTTGCCTGTCTACAGTTTCTCTCATTGCCCACATGGACTCTACAGTAATGGTCAAGGAGGACATACAGTATTCTGGGCTGGTTTGATGGAGGCATGTCATGCTCAAGCTCCATTACTCACATACCACTCACATACCATACATAGAGTTCTCAGATCTCCCCTTGGAGTGTGTTCGAAGTTACACTGTAGTTCGGCAAGCTACGGTGAACCTGTAAACCCCTCTTCTTTTAAGGAAATGTGTCATCTGTTAAAAACAGCTGAATAATGTAAATGAGGAAGACAAGGAAAGTCTCTCTCACTGCTCTTAACTGACCCTCACTTCCCTTCTTCTTCCTCTCGTTATTGTCTCCTCTCTGTCTCTCAGGCCCTTTCAGGGGTGAGCTCCATTTCCTGTGTGTCACTTCCTGAACCCTTTGTTTGGCTACCTTTTTGTCCATCCTCCACTGCTCTCTCTCTTCCGTTGGTTGACATTTGAATGTTTTGACATTTCAGACGGTTATGCCTTTTTAATAGGGTGAGGGTTGGTTATGGAAAATGAGTCCCAACTCCTGTAATATTTAAGCATCACCTTGTGGCTGTAGGCTATCGAGGGGAACAGGTCAAAGCAGTGCCTTCTCACTGAAAACAAAGAGACAAAAGAGAAGGCACCAACTGATTGACAGACTGACTGCATAGTACATTAGTGATGTGGGAAAAAAAATCGGTAGTTGCATATCGTGATTTAAAAAAAAAAAGATCAACATTTTTTAACACTATTGTAATATAATTTTTTGCGCTGTTCTGCAATACCTGCACCAAAACTCCAGTATTTTTCCTTCATAGCTTCGTCACCATCTTCTTTTAAAGAAAGTAATAGTTAGTCACATACAATCTTGATAACATGTAAACAGCCTTGCTAACCAGCTCTGATAGAGTGAGTAAAATGGCCAGAGTGAGGTCTTCTCTAATTTCTGTCTGGAAGTAGCTAGCTAGCCAAATTTAGCCGGTTACCTTGGGTACTTGTTTGCAGGCAAGTTGCAGAAGGACGAGGAGGCTACAGTCCCCCAACGTTTATCAGTGCAATTTTGATGGGCTACTAGCTGAAACAGTTTGAGAGGGTTTATCTAATGTTCCTTCGGTAGATTTGAGCTAATCTTACTTTGGCTCGCATTAGTTGTTGATCTTGTTGATGTACAAGACTTAGAGCCTACCTGTTCACAGTCCTATTGATCAAACAACCATGAAGTTCCTAAATGTAAGAGGGTTCCCATGGTGTTGAGATAATGGCAGAAATCCATTCATGTTTATTTTGTGGCTTTTGGCAAATGCATTCTAATGATATAAAGTCTCGCTGTTGCAACTTCCTGTAAACACACAGTCCAGTTCAAAATGAATGATGGCAGGCTTGTGTGACAAATAGCTTATTTTCATGAAGGCCTACTGTGATGGCAGGCTTGTGTGACAAATAGCTTATTTTCATGAAGGCCTACTGTGATGGCAGGCCTGTGTGACAAATAGCTTATTTTCATGAAGGCCTACTGTGATGGCAGGCCTGTGTGACAAATAGCTTCTTTTCATGAAGGCCTACTGTGATGGCAGGCCTGTGTGGCAAATAGCTTCTTTGCATGAAGGCCTACTGTGATGGCAGGTCTGTGTGGCAAATAGCTTCTTTGCATAAAGGCCTACTGTGATGGCAGGTATGTGTGGCAAATAGCTTTTTTTCATGAAGGCCTACTGTGATGGCAGGCCTGTGTGGCAAATAGCTTCTTTGCATGAAGGCCTACTGTGATGGCAGGTCTGTGTGGCAAATAGCTTCTTTGCATAAAGGCCTACTATGATGGCAGGTCTGTGTGGCAAATAGCTTCTTTGCATAAAGGCCTACTGTGATGGCAGGTCTCTGGCAAATAGCTTCTTTGCATAAAGGCCTACTGTGATGGCAGGTCTCTGGCAAATAGCTTCTTTGCATAAAGGCCTACTGTGATGGCAGGTCTCTGGCAAATAGCTTCTTTGCATAAAGGCCTACTGTGATGGCAGGTCTGTGTGGCAAATAGCTTCTTTGCATAAAGGCCTACTGTGATGGCAGGTCTCTGGCAAATAGCTTCTTTGCATAAAGGCCTACTGTGATGGCAGGTCTCTGGCAAATAGCTTCTTTGCATAAAGGCCTACTGTGATGGCAGGCCTGTGTGGCAAATAGCTTCTTTGCATGAAGGCCTACTGTGATGGCAGGCCTGTGTGGCAAATAGCTTCTTTGCATAAAGGCCTACTGTGATGGCAGGCCTGTGTGGCAAATAGCTTCTTTGCATGAAGGCCTACTGTAGCTCTGATTGGCTATGGTGCACCGATCTGTGTAGACTCCGGTTCTGGACAAGACAGATGTTTTATTTGCTCCAGTGTCTTTAAAGTGTCATTCTTCTTGAGGGTGTATATAAGATTTAATGTTGCTAAAATGCTGTCAGTTCCACTGTAATAGTATTATTAGGGGGTAGAGCCCTGTCCATTGAAGTTCAGCTCCTCTGGCGCCAGCCTCTGCTGTGGGAATTCCTTGCGATCGCTACAGTGTATTCTCCAACTGTCACCTCTGTGTAGTGTGTGTGTTGACACTGATGCACCTGTTCCCAGGTAGAACAGAGCCAGTCCGACAGGTTATAGCAAAACTGCTGCATAACTTCCTTACAACTTTCAACAGGTGAAACAGCAGGACTCTCAGGTGGAATGCCAGCTTACAGGTGGGCGTAGCTACACTGTGAGGCCCAGTGGTTGAGGAACTGTTGTGACACAGCCAATGTTTTTCTCTTCCTTTTTCCACCCCTCCCTTTGCATGTGCAACCCCCTTTAAACACGGTCTTTTCTGTTATTTATGATCCAGGATCAGCTCTCCCGGCCCCACCCCTATCTATAACCATCACAAGCTAAACAATAGCAATCCCTAACTGTAATTAAAGGCATAAAGTATCTACTTTGCCTCAGCATGCTGTAGAGACCCTGGTTAAATACAGTACTGTGATAGTCCAAGTTGTCCCCTCTCCTTCTCCTTTCTCTCCTTCCCTCATCACCCTCTCCTTGTAGTGTGTGTAATCATGATGTTTGAGGTGATTTGAAGTCAGGTGGCCCTGGTTACCACAGCAACAGGGACAAACCCTGAGTCTTGGGCATCTTTGGCTGACTGATTGATAAATGAAATCTCCTGGATGTTCCCTTACGGCCTGCTTAATGTCTGGCCAGGCAAACATATGACCTCAGGGAAGGCATGGTATAAACACGCCTGCCTGCCTGCCCTTCTGACTGGAGGTTAAGGAGCCTTTGCCTCATGACTCATATTTTTTGAATAACTGTGTTTACTTTCTTTGTGGCCGCATTCCTCTCATCCCTTTGTAGCAGTAGGTATTACATGGATGATCACAACCAACCTCGTCTGACTCCTTCGCTTTAAGTCTTTTATTTTGAAGTTTCTGGTTTGTAGAACTGCCAGCAAGTACATGTAAACTTGCTTTGGCATGGATTTAGTTAAACTCCCAGGTGCATATACACACGCCTTCTACAAATTGATGCAGAAAGGCCAGATAGAGAAATCTCTTTGTAAATGGAGAAATACAGTTGAAGTCTGTTTACATACACTTAGATTGGAGTCATAAACTCATTTTTAAACCACTCCAGAAGTTTACATATACACTAAGTTGACTGTGTCTTCAAAGAGCTTGGGAAATTCCAGAAAATTGTCATGGCTTTAGAAGCTTCTGATAGGCTAATTGACATAATTGGAGTCAGTTGGAGGTGTACCTTTGGATGTATTTCAAGGCCTACCTTCAAACTCAGTGCCTCTTTGCTTGACATCATGGGAAAATCAAAAGAAATCATCCAAGACCTCTGAAAAAAAATTGTAGACCTCCACAAGTCTGGTTCATTCATGGGAGCAATTTCCAAATTCCTGAAATTACCACGTTCATCTGTACAAACAATAGTACGCAAGTATAAACACCATGGGACCACCAAGCTGTCATACCGCTCAGGAAGGAGAAGCGTTCTGTCTCCTAGAGATGAACATACTTTGGTGAGAAAAGTGCAAATCAATCACTGAACATGTTTGGAGGAAAATGGGGCTTGCAAGCCGAAGAATACCATCCCAACCGTGAAGCACGGGGGTCGCAGCATCATGTTGTGGAGGTGCTTTGATGCAGGAGGGACTGGTGCACTTCGCAAAATAGATGGCTTCATGAGGGAGGAAAATTATATGGATATATTGAAGCAACATCTCAAGACATCAGTCAGGAAGTTAAAGCTTGGTCGCAAATGGGTCTTCCAAATGGACAGTGACCCCAAGCATGCTTCCAAAGTTGTGGCAAAATGGCTTAAGGACAACAAAGTCAAGATATTGGCGTGGCCATCACAAAGCCCTGACCTCAATACTATAGAACATTTTTAAGCAGAACTGAAAAAGCATGTGTGAGCAAGGAGGCCTACAAACCTCACTCAGTTACACCAGCTCTGTCACCCAACTTATTGTGGGAAGCTTGTGAAAGGCTACCTGAGACATTTGTCCCAAGTTAAACAATTTAAAGGCAATGCTACCAAATACTCATTGAGTGTATGCAAACTTCTGACCCACTAGGAATGTGATGAAATAAATAAAAGCTGAAATAAATTATTCTCTCTACTATTATGACATTTCACTTTCTTAAAATAAAGTGGTGATCCTAAGACATTTTTTCACAATTCCTGACATTGAATCAGAGTACAAATTTCCTGAGTTTAAATGTATTTGGCTAAGGTGTATGTACACTTCTGACTTCAACTATACCGTAGGCTTTACATTAGTACGTGAATCTGCTTACTTAGTACCTTAGATTTTCTCTGGAAAATAAGCAGGCCATGTTCCTCTTAAACCAGAGAGATAGCAGCCCAGCTTCACTAATCTATGAACACAGCTGAGGGAGGTGCAGAAGATTTGCATGTTAACCATGGATGAAAGTCAGTGTGCGTAATGGTGACTCTTGTAAATGGTGACTGTATAGTCAGATGATATTTTATCCAGTGTAGCGCCCTGCTTTGCCTCGTTCCTTCTCTTGGTTATTACTAGGGGTTGGAACCAAAATGATTTTCCAATCGTTTAGTTTTGAGCCACTTTTTTTTTGTTCTGTTCCAACCAGCAAAATAAAGTTCTGAACTGGTTCGAAGAGTATGTATTTTAATGTCATAGATTTAGCCGGTGGTCTCCTTATGACCAATCAGCATTCAGGATTAGACCCACCAAATGTATAAGAAAGTATTATCACTATTATGCCAAATCAGATTGTTTAGTCCATTTGAGGGAGTTGAGCTCTTCGAGAGGAAGACAGAAAACATCCAGCCTTATTGTTTCCATCCGTCATGCCTGTAATGCAGCTCTTTACACAGTCCTGATGTAGGAGAATGAAGCATGTGGACTGGACTAGGAGCAATTATACATGGGAAGCCATTTTTTCCCCAGAGGGAAAATAATTTCAAAGAAGCCAATGGTAGACTACTGGTTTTCCAAACAAATGATGTCATGCTTTTCAAACCAAAATATTACCATCGTAAAAGGAGTGGAGGAAAATGAACTGCTTTGTTCTTCCTGTCTGATGTCCAGACTCTAGACCACAGGCTGCCCGCTGTGTGTGGCCTAACTAACTGCATGCAAATATTGTCCTGGCTTTGACCGTCTGCCCAAATTATTACCGGCCAAAAGTCACAAACAAGCTTATAAAATGGGTCTCTGCTCTGCTTTCATGTGTTTCTGTTCTACATTTATTCTGCATTCGTCTAACTTGGCTGATGGGTTTCATATTCACTGGTTTATTTCTAAGCTCTGGGTAGCTGGCCTCCATTTACCCCACCTCTGGAACGTAGCTTCAGACCGGTCCTTCACATAGCACCTTGGATGGAGTAGTCTAAATAGAGGGGATGTGAGTATCCTGGTCACTGTCGTGACTTTACTTTCATTATTCTGAGGACTGTTATTTGTCGAATCAACTAACTATGTTTAATTCTTACCTGATTTAAAAATAATAATAATAATGTAACAATTAACTCATTAGGAATTTGGAGCACCACGAGAGCAGTTGTTTTGAAGCTTTCCCATCTCATGAATTAAACTCCAAGGTCTTTACCTATCACATCCATAAAACAGTCAACATATTAATCACAACCTCTTATCATATGATCATTCTGAACAGTCGTAGCTTTCTTGGATCTGCAAAACCCCCAGCCTAGCGGACTGACAACATATGGCGGCTTGTTACACTCACTCACTCACACACACACACACACACACACACACAGACGGCTGAAGACGAGCGAGGGCAGCGAGAGACATGATCTATTGTTGTGGTCTATTTATCCAGGTTCGTTCTGCCTAGCTAAACACCAGCTGTACCCAGGGATATTTCTGGCTACCTGCATACAAGACTGAGAGCTAAACAGCCAGAGGTCAACGGTCATGCCCTGTTCAGACTATGTAGAGTTAGTAGACCTACGTTGAATATTAATCAAGGTCATTTTACAATGCTCTGTAGAATTGTGGTCATAACATTTATTTGCATGACTAGCTAACATGTTACCTGGTATGGCATGTAGAAAATGTTAATACATTAGACATCTTTTAATTAACCTCCAGCATGTATTCAGCTGCTGTCATTTATTTGTGGTTGGGTCCATTTCAGACATACTGTATTGAATGTGCTGGTATGATCTCTATGTCCGGTGAGGCTCTGGTATCAGTTGGTGTCAGTGTAGCTGTGCTAGGGCAACGCCTAGGTAACTCAGGCCTGCCTGAAGTGTTTTACCACACTATATCAGGAGCTGAGATGGATCAGACAGTTAAAAACCACTCTGTACTGTGTGTGTGGTACAACAGCTCTCCTCCCCTCTCTTCCTCTTGTCAGCTCTCCGTTGATCCGTGAAGGGAATGTGTTCTGTCAGAGCTCGTGTTGTGAGCTCTACAAAACACAGCTCCCTCTGAAGGTGTCTGTCTGCTTCCTTTCCCCTCACTTTGGTTGGCTGTGGGAGAAAGGACAGGGTATAGGATCTGTGAGCTACTGAGGCACAGGATGACATGTGGGTAGAGTAGACTTTTACTCAATTACACTCAACATTTACTATCTCTCCCTCTCTTGCACCTCCCTCTCTCTCTCTCTCTGTGTGTCATGCTGGGAGTGTTTGGTGCATGCTGGGAATTGTATGTGCGAGAGTTGTCTGGAGTTAGATCGCCAGTTTTTTTTTTTCTCCTTTTCTTGGTGTTCTGCCTTTTTTTTACGCATGATTAAGGTTTTTGTTTTTGTGGTAGAATTAATTATTGTCGGAATTTCCCTGGTTTTGGCGGGGATGGCGACCCACATGGGGACGCCATCCCTGTCACTTCAGCACGGCTTTAGGTGTGTTACTGAAGCCACTGTCACTGTGGAGGAGTTTCTGGTCGCCAAAGGAGAGAAGGTAGGCTATGAAAACATTGCTTATGCGTTTGCATCGAATGTACCGTTGTTTTTTTCACAAGGAGTTATTGTAGCATGAGTTATTGTAGCATGAGTTATTGTAGCATGAGTTATTGCGGTTTAGGAAGTTTACAAGTTCTGTTGAGATTGTCCCGTTGGGTTGCAAACACCCGGCTCTGAAACAGGTTATGTTTCGGCGACAGCTGTTTGTTTTTGGACTCACCCGAGCAAACTTTGGAGGTATTGTTTAAAGTCAAGTATGACAACAGACTGTATATGGCTTATGCTAGTACGGGTAGTCAACACTGTTTTGAGTGTGGGGATGTTGGTCATAAGCGACATGCTTGCCCGAAAAGGGAGAATGCAGAGGGAGGGACACAGGTGGTCCTCGTAACACCTGGGCCCACTGATGTAGGGAGAGGTGGGCCGACAGTGGTAGAGCAGCCACAAGCACCTGTTGCTGAGGAGCAAGTTGTCCATGTTGAGTGTACCGAGTTGCAGCTTGTACCAGAAGGGAACATAGTGTCTGTTATGCAGCAGAATAATATTGTTGTAGGAGGTAAGGGCGGATTTGGGGAACCATTTCCTCAGACTGGTGAGATGCCCAGTACGAGTGATGGGGTTCAGGTGGAGCTAGTCTCCCAGGTAGTGGAGGAGATGTCCACTACGGGTAATGGGGTTCAGGTGGGGCTAGTCTCCTAGGTAGTGGAGGAGATACCTGGTACGAGTGATGGGGTGCAAGTGGGGAGTGTTCAGAGGGATGTGGCTGAGGGGAGTGAGGGGTCTGTGGCCTCAGTTGAGGAGGATCAGGAGAAGGTTATAGACATCTGTTTTGATACAATAGCAGCTGGTGACGACTATTTACAATCTAGAGGAGGTAAATGGGTTCATGGATCAGACTTTTTGGTAAATCTGTCAAAATGGCAGATTTCTTTGACGTTGATAAGTTTTTGAGGTCTGTTGTGGTGTTACAGAAGACTGTGGTGTTAGATCAGTTGATTGTGAAGAAGCGTTTCCCCTTGAGGAAATGTTACTGCTGTTTCGGCAGTAATAATAATGATCCTCAGGGTGTTTTTTCTCAGTCTTGTTTCTCCTTTCTCTTTTCTATACGGCAAAGCTTGTTAATCAACAGACAAACTGAGCGTGATATATAATCGTATAGTACACAGCAAACTCCCATGGATTATTTTGGCTTTGAGGCGAGCCTTGCATTTCATTTTCAAAGTGGGTGACACAAGCAAAACGGCCACCTTTTTACCGAGATGTGCTCGGCATGAAGATTTTGCGTCGCAAAGAGTTTGAAGAAGGATGTAAGGCAACTTGTAAGGGCCCTAATGATGGAGCATGGAGCAAGAAAATGGTCGGCTTTGGGCCAGAGGATGATGACTTTGTGGCTGAACTGATCTACAATTATGGTGTGGGAGAATATCGCAGAGGCAATGACTTCTTCGGTTTGACTCTGCAGTCTGGCAAGGCTGTCAGCAATGCTAAGCGGCTTGGTTGACCCCTCACGGAGGTTGGAAAGGGCCTCTATCTGGCTGAGGCTTCTACCCGGTGGACAAAGAACAGCCTCCCAATGATCCTGTACAGAAGGTGAATCCGGCAGGGTCTGACCTGCAGAAATCAATACACTGCTGTTTCTCCCTCCTGGGGATGAAGGTGAAAGAGATGACTGTGCTGGTGGGATTCACAGACACTCGGTGTAAACTAGAGCTTCACATTGTTGGGGCAGTAGATCATGGGACAGCCTTCGGGCGGATAGCATTCTCCTGTCCACGTGAGCAGTTGGCAGATCTTGAAGCCTTTACCTTTTATTTAACCAGGTAGGCCAGTTGAGAACAAGTTCTCATCTACATCTGCAACCTGGCCAAGATAAAGCAAAGCAGTGTGACACAAACAACAACACAGAGTTACACATGGAATAAACAAGCGTACAGTCAATAACACAATAGAACATCTGTACACAGTGTGTGCAAATGAAGTAAGGAGGCAAGGCAATGAATAGGCAAATAGTGGTGAAGTAATTCCAATTTAGCAATTTACACTGGAGCGATAGATGTTCAGATGAGGATGTGCAAGTAGAAATAGTGGTGTGCAAAAGAGCAAATATGGGGATGAGGTAGGTAGTTGGTTGGATGGGCTATTTACAGATGGGCTGTACAGTGCAGCAATCGATAAGCTGCTCTGATAGCTGACGGTTAAAGATAGTGAGGGAGAGACTCCAGCTTCAGTGATTTTTGCAATTCGTTCCAGTCATTGGCAGCAGAGAACTGGAAGGAAAGGCAGCCAAAGGAGGAGTTTGCTTTGGAGATGACCAGTGAGATATATCTGCTGGAGTGCGTGCTACGGGTGGGTGTTGTTATCGTGATCAGTGAGCTGAGATAACGCAGCTTTACCTAGCAAAGACTTTTATAGATGACCTGGAGCCAGTGGGTTTGGCGACGAATATGTAGCGAGGACCAGCCAATGAGAGCATACAGGTTCGCAGTGGTGTGTAGTATATGGGGCTTTGGTGACAAAACAGGTGGCACTGTGATAGACTGCATCCAATTTGCTGAGTGTTGGAGGCTATTTTGTAAATGACATCGCCAAAGTCAAGGATTGGTAGGATAGTGAGTTTTACGATGGTATGTTTGGCAGCATGAGTGAAGGAGGTTTTGTTGCAAAATAGGAAGATGATTCTAGTTTTAACTTTGGATTGGAGATGCTTAATGTGCGTCTGGAAGGAGAGTTTACAGTCTAGCCAGACACCTAGGTATTTATAGTTGTCCACATTTTTTAAGTCAGAACCGTCCAGAGTAGTGATGCTAGTCAGGCAGGTGGGTGTGGGCAGTGATCGGTTGAAGACTGCAGTTCATTTTACTAGCATTTTAAGAGCAGTTGGAGGCCACGGAAGGAGTGTTGTATTGCGTTGAAACTCATTTGGAGGTTTGTTAAGTGTCCAAAGAAGGGCCAGATGTATACAGAATGGTGTCGTCTGCATAGAGGTGGATCAGGGAATCACCCGCAGCAAGAGTGACATCATTGATATACAGTTGAAGTCGGAAGTTTACATACATACACTTAGGTTGGAGTCATTAAAATCTTGTTAAAAACTATATTTTTGGCAAGTTGGTTAGGACATCTACTTTGTTCATGACAAAGGTAATTTCTCCAACAATTGTTTAGACAGATTATTTCACTTATAATTCACAGTTGACTGTGCCTTTAAACAGCTTGGAAAATTCCAGAAAATTCTGTCATGGCTTTAGAAGCTTCTGATAGGCTAATTGACATCATTCGAGTCAATTGGAGGTGCACCCGTGGATGTATTTCAAGGCCTACCTTCAAACTCAGTGCCTCTTTGCTTGACATCATGGGAAAATCAAAAGAAATCAGCCAAGACCTCAGAAAATAAATTGTAGACCCCCACAAGTCTGGTTCATCCTTGGGAACAATTTCCAAACGCCTGAAAGTACCACGTTCATCTGTACTAACAATAGTACGCAAGTATAACATCATGGGACCATGCAGCTGTCATACCTCTCAGGAAGGAGAAGTGTTCTGTCTTCTAGAGATGTACGTACTTTGGTGAGAAAAGTGCAAATCGATCCCAGAACAACAGCAAGGACCTTGTGAAGATGCTGGAGGAAACAGGTACAAAAGTATCTATATCCACAGTAAAACGAGTCCTATATTGACATAACCTGAAAAGCCATTCAGCAAGGAAGAAGCCACTGCTCCAAAACCACCAGAAAAAAGCCAGACTATGGTTTGCAACTGACATGGTCTGATGAAACAAAAATAGAACTGTTTGGCCATAATGACCATTTATGTTTGGAGGAAAAACGGGGAGGCTTGCAGGCTGAAGAACACCATCCCAACCATGAAGCACAGGGGTGGCAGCATCATGTTGTGGGGGTGCTTTGCTTCAGGATGGACTGGTGCACTTCACAAAATAGATGGCGTCATGAGGATGGAAAATTAGGTGGATATATTGAAGCAACATCTCAAGACATCAGTCAGGAAGTTAAAGCTTGGTCGCAAAAGGGTGTTCCAAATGGACAATGACCCCAAGCATACTTCCAAAGTTGTGGCAAAATGGCTTAAGGACAACAAAGTCAAGGTATTGGAGTTGCTATCAAAGCCCTGACCTCAATCCTATAGAAAATCTGTGGGCAGACCTCAAAAAGCGTGTGCGAGCAAGGAAGCATACAAACCTGACTTCGTTACACCAGCTCTTTCAGGAGGAATTCCCACTTATTGTGGGAAGCTTGAGGAAGGCTACCCGTCACGTTTGACCGAAGTCAAACAATTTAAAGGCAATTCTACCAAATACTAACTGACTGTATGTAAACTTCTGATCCACTGAGAATGTGATGAAAGAAATAAAAGATGAATGAAATAATTCTCTACTATTATTCTGACATTTCACATTCTTAAAATAAAGTGGTGATCCTAACTGACCTAAAACAGGGAATTTTTACTAGGATTTTATTTTTTAATTTTTAATTTTACCTTTATTTAACCAGGTAGGCAAGTTGAGAACAAGTTCTCATTTACAATTGCGACCTGGCCAAGATAAAGCAAAGCAGTTCGACAGATAAAACGACACAGAGTTACACATGGAGTAAAAACAAACATACAGTCAATAATGCAGTATAAACAAGTCTATATACAATGTGAGCAAATGAGGTGAGAAGGGAGGTAAAGGCAAAAAAGGCCATGATGGCAAAGTAAATACAATATAGCAAGTATTAAATGTCAGGAATTGTGAAAACTGTGTTTAAATGTAGTTGGCTAAGGTGTATGTAAACGTCCGACTTCAACTGTATACAGAGAAAAGAGTCTGCACGAGAATTGAACCCTGTGGCACCCCCATAGACTGCCAGAGGCCCAGACAACAGTCCTCTCACTCACCTCACTCACCTCTTACACTCACACACCTCTCACACTCACACACCTCTCACCTGTCTCTGTGTGTCAGTGGTGACACCACAGCACCCTGCTCTTCTGTAGGACTGATCAGCCTCTCATTTCCTGTTTGCTGAAGAGGGGATTATTGCATCCCCCCCCCACACACCACGTTCCCCCCATACCCACACTGCATGGGTGTGCCCTGTTGTGATTGGTGGGTTGGTGTATTCATGCTAATGAGAGGCATCAGTGTCAGCAGGGTACTGCTACTGGGAGATTAGATTCTGTCACAGGGTGAGGACTGGTGTGTGTTTTTGCGTCTGAGTGGTCATGTGTGCGGTCCTGCAGGCTTTCTGTGTGATTGATGCAGTGCATCCTCAGTTGTGTCGGCTGCAGAACATCGTCTGCATAATTGTTCCCTCCTGTCGTTTGGCGAGGAGCAGAGAATCCACACTGACACTACTGACAGAAGGCTACAGGACTCCTCCTGCTTCCTCCTCTTTGCCTCCTTACTTACCACTCCTCCTGCTTCCTCCTCTCTGCCTCCTTACTTACCTCACCCTGTGCTCCCTCCTCTCTGCCTCCTTACTTACCTCTCCCCTGTGCTTCCTCCTCTCTGCCTCCTTACTTACCTCTCCCCTGTGCTCCCTCCTCTCTGCCTCCTTACTTACCTCTCCCCTGTGCTCCCTCCTCTCTGCCTCCTTACTTACCTCTCCCCTGTGCTCCCTCCTCTCTGCCTCCTTACTTACCTCTCCCCTGTGCTTCCTCCTCTCTGCCTCCTTACTTACCTCTCCCCTGTGCTTCCTAATAACTTTGACTTTTTTCATTTCTGATCTGTTTTCCAGCTAGCAGTATTCTGTACATCCTGTCTTTGGAGAGAGCAGTGGGAAATAGTTTGATTATTTATCAGCACAAGACATTTTTACACTTTAGTAATTTAGCAGACTCTCTATTCCAGAGCGACTTACAGTGGTAGTAAGTGCTTCCAGTTTCATACCTTTTAGAGAAGTCAAATCAATAACTTCTCTTTCCTTCCCTTGTTTGATAAAACAATGATGTTAATATGTTTCTATCCGGAGGCCAATTCACTTCTATTTGATTTTTGGAGGTAAGCCGCAATATCAACAACTTGACGTTAGAAGCTCAGAAACACTGTCATCCTCAGATGTAATGTTAAGACAGCGCTGGGACTCAATGCCCAGCTCTGAGACAGTTTATTAGGCCTGCAATGCAGAGAAGCAGAGCGGAGGGAGGTTTTACAGACACTCAGGGTTTTAGTGATGTTTTCATGGACGATGCATTTTCGTTGGCAGTTCAGGTTGAGCAGAGCAGTCATAAAATGTGAACTGAAGTCTTGGCGATGGTGTTTTGTTTTGGGGCAAGGCAACAGTGTCTGTTCTTGGGCAAGGTTTTGGGTGAGTGAGTCCCATTTTGTGGTAGAGTCTGTTTTGGGTTAGTCAGTTGTGTCTGTGGTAGAGTCTGTTTTGGGTTAGTCAGTTGTGTCTGTGGTAGAGTCTGTTTTGGGTTAGTCAGTTGTGTCTGTGGTATAGTCTGTTGTTTGGGGAAGCCAGTGGTAAAGCAGTGGTTAGTAGCTCATTAGTCATAGTGGGCTGGCACCCAAACACTATTGGAACAGATGGACACCCAGACCCCTGTGGAGGGAGCTGAAGCCGCCACAGTGGAATCCAATAGCCACACACACTTGGGACACTGGGCCACAGCTCAACTCCTCTCTCTAGGATTCACAATGTTTAGCCTAGATGTGTTTCTGCTTTGAACTGTAAACCATGGACTGCGAACTAACATGTTCAAATCTCATATTTCAAACTGCTGCTGTGCGACATTGACAAGTGTGAGAGTTTAGCTGTGCACTGATTTGACTGGATAAGAGAACCTGGCATATCCTCACCAAGAGAAGCCCATCCCTGTGTGTTTTAACATAGACCTGGATCATGGATTTCTTACTGTAACTGGTACAGCAGCAGCTTCCTGGATACCCTCAGCCTCACTAGCATGTCAATGTTAAGGCAGGTTCTTTGTAAATGCTGTGCCCTCCCTGCCTTCATCACAACCAAATGCTTTAGATTCCTGCCCCTGTCCCAGACCTGCTCAGGCTCTGCTGTCTATGACAGACACTCAGGGTGCTTGCCTGGCTCTCTGCCTCTGGATTCCTGCCCCAGACCTGCTCAGGCTCTGCTGTCTATGACAGACACTCAGGGTGCTTGCCTGGCTCTCTGTCTCTGGATTCCTGCCCCTGTCCCAGACCTGCTCAGGCTCTGCTGTCTATGACAGACACTCAGGGTGCTTGCCTGGCTCTCTGCCTCTGGATCCCTGCCCCTGTCCCAGACCTGCTCAGGCTCTGCTGTCTATGACAGACACTCAGGGTGCTTGCCTGGCTCTCTGTCTCTGGCTCGACTGTACTTCATCTCAGGAAGAAGGCCTTCTTACGCGGAACCCTCCTATTACCGATTGATCTTTGTTGACCGTAACGGAAGGGCATCTGTTTTGGCTCTTATCGGCTCATCTCAATGCTGATGTGAAAGGGGTCGTGTGTGTGATGTATCACTGCAGTAGACAGTGTCTTGACAATGGGGCAGTATACAGTGTGTGTGAGGGAACAGGGATGTGTGCTGTGAAGTATGTAGCATAGGATCTGATTACAGTGTGTGTCTGTGGCTAGTCTCCCAGGGGGGGACTGGGACCAGAAATCGGCTCTGGCGGTTCTGAAACACCGGACCATTTATTTTGTTCTTGAGGCCCCCATTTATTAGCCACATAATTATCATTTAGCGCACAAAAAAATCAAGTTAGACAGGCTCACTTTGCTAAAAATGGACCAGCCCATCTCTCTTTCTCTCCCTTCATCTCTCTTTCTCTCCCTTAGTCTCTCTCTCTCTGATGATGATGATGATGATGATGACATTTCTCTCTTTTTGGGGAGGGGCTTTGTTTTATTTATCGAGACCATGATGGATCTCTGACTGGACTAAAAGCTTTGCCTTCATTACAGGTAATATATTTTAATCCCCATTCGGAGAAACTCTGTATTTAGGCTCCAGAGAGAGAACTGTACTGTCAACTACGGTGTGTTTGTTTTGCTGTTGCATACTCTGTCAATATTGGAGACTAGGGCCAGGATCACAATACTTAGGTGCCGATACGATATGTATGGTGATTTATACATTTCTATATGTATTGCAATTCCATACTGTGATTTTATTGCAATTTTACGTTCCAAACAGATTGCTCACTATGTGCCTGCTGCAGGCAGAGCGAGAGCATGAGAAAATTAGTTTTGATTAGTCAGGGAAATCAAAGTGCTGAAAGCCATTTGTCTCACTATTTACAAAAAAGATGGAGAACAAGCTATAGGCTGAAAAATACCTGGCGCCGGTACAGCCGACTAGCGCTAGCTAACGCTATCTAACCGTAGCAGCTGTTTGCTTTACAAATCCATAGTTGGAGTCAAACTATCGACGTTATAATGTTGCGATATGCAACTGTGTCGATTATTTTCTCCTCATCACTGTTGGCATCAAACAAACCATAACTGAATTTTGTTTATGTCCAAGCCTAAATGAGAAGCAGACTCTGACTGTGATGTCTGAGAATGGGAGACAGGCATGACCTGTCAGCTTAGATCTAATCAATGGGATTTGGGAAATAGGAGGAGGAACTGCGAACGTGCTTTTTTAAAACTTTGATGTAGCAGGAGATCCAGAGTGGAGGAGACGGAGACAAAGAGAGATGGATAGAGAGTGGAAGAGAGAGTCAGGCCTATGCTACACATGCTGATGAACCTGCTCTGTGGGTGGTCAGATGTCATCATCCACCAATGGAGACAATTTTAGCCTCTGGGCGGCCTAAGAACTTTGGTTTGTGTGTGTGTGCACTTTCATAGTACTTTACAAATGTCTAGTCATACAACTCTACATGACTTTTGAAGGATGGACATACAGGAAAGGTGAAAGGAAGTGATACATTTCAAAGAGTTATGGACACTGTTAGATCAGTGAAAATGTCTAAAATAGGTTTGTCAGTTTGGCGATGGACCACCATGAAGTGTCAAATGTGTACTGTAGAATCAGATGCCATCCATGGGAGCATGTTGCACTTTGTTGTGACTCTGTGAAGGAGGTGATAAAACACTATATATACACAACAAGAACCTCTTTCAAAGTGATGACACCTCTATGATGTCCTCTCTGGTCCAAAAGGCTATCCCCTTAAAAGATAGTGAAAGAGTGTAAAACAATAGTGAAGCATACATACTAATCAGATTGGACAAAGATGTACCGGCCTCTGTGATTGACAGGTCCTGAAGACTAGATTGGGTTCACAATCACAATGACTGTCAAAGTCATCAAGATATAGCCTAAATACACTATATCTAAAAAAAGAAGTATGTGGACACTCCTTCAAATGAGTGGATTTGGCTATTTCAGCCACAGCTATTTTGCCATATGGTTATGAAAGGTTGTGATAACAAGCAGCATTCCATCCTGCCTCCCAGGCTGGAGAGAAAATGAGAGATTAAAATAAAATGTCTAAAGTGTTTATCTTCCCCTTTTCATCTAACGGTCCCCTTCTTTCCACCCCCTCCCATATTTTTCCCTCTCTTCTCTCCACCCCCCTCCCATATTTTTCCCTCTCTTCTCTCCACCCCCTCCCATATTTTTCCCTCTTCTCTCCACCCCCCTCCCATATTTTTCCCCCTCTTCTCTCCACCCCCCTCCCATATTTTTCCCTCTCTTCTCTCCACCCCCCTCCCATATTTTTCCTCTCTTCTCTCCACCCCCCTCCCATATTTTTCCCTCTCTTCTCCCATCTTCTGTGTTGCATGACCTATTTTGGGGGTCCTAAATGAGCTCTGGCCCATCCACATGCAATGGCTCAGACCCCTGTACCCCCTAGTGAACACAACAGAGTAAAGAGAACCACGCGGTCAGGAGGTTCCTCCCTTCTGCACAATTAGTACAGGTAGCCTGCCCTACCACAAGCCACAGCCACACACTACATACTGGGTTTGGCTCTGACTTGCCTGTCTGAGTCGCTGGGCAGCTGCAGTCTCTGGGAGGAAACTAGAGCAGCATGGAGCCATATGGTGCCCCAGTGTGCTGTGCAGTCAGTGGAACAGGGGAATGTGATGTTGAGCAGGAATAACAGAGTGGACACGGAACAGCCAGCCAGGACTGGAGAGGGAGTATAACACTGATAAAGGATTATTTTTCTTTGTATTCATTCAGGCCAGGAACCTTGTGAAATGGCTGGGCTGGGGTGTGTTCAAATCCTGTCAGGATTGTGTTTATTAATGAACAGGACTGGAGTGGGGGTGTCCAGCTCCTCTAAAGTACAGTACATATCTTGCTGCAGGGTCTGGGCTTATGCAAGGATGAGCACCAACAACTGTCATACGCTTTGGTTTTTGTGTCAGATTCCCTCAGCATGATCAGCCCTCTGACCCCAATGAGACAACCGTGAGTGTGTACAGAGAGAGGGGTCATCAGCGGTTCAATGGTGTAGTCCTGAGACAGTGTGTCCTGCTGCAGTAATTGCATGTGTAATTGATCCCAGTGCTCTGGCCCCTCCTGGAGACATATCAGACAGGCAGAAGAGGGCCATTACACACAGCCGAGGAGCCCAGCAGAGTGATGGAGTGGAACATAGCATAGTTAAGATCATTATTTTCTTTGTGTGTCAAGATGTCTGTCCAAAAAAATAAGGTAAGGGCTAGAATTAGTGGTCAGTGATGGTTATATACAGCTTCATGTACAGGTGTGTGTGTGTGTGTGTGTGGGAGGGAGGAGAATGGTGTTGGATGGGTCGTGCCTCTCAATACCCCAGGGTCCCACTGGAGACCCGCCTCCCGCCACGCCCCCCCAGAGCTCTAGTTGCTATGATACTCTTAGGGGCAGGATTGATGTTTAAGATGGTAAAGGTGTCACCAGGTTTAATTGATGGCTGAGGAAAGCCGGCCCCAAGCCAGGCAGCGCATGCTATCACCAGAGTCACAGCACAAACAAATCAATCAATCAATAGGCATCTCTCCAGGCTCTCCCCATCTCTTCCCCAAAGTGCACCAAGGGGATTTCCCCTAGAACACAACCACATTGGAATGCTCCTCTATCCTGGTTGAAATGTAATTAGAAGATGGTTGAGAACGCAAATGTCATGCTTATCGATCAGAGTCAGAGCAAACGTTAGCCTACAGGCCAGTCCCTCAATTTAACCACTCATTAAAGAGTCTCATTAGAGGCTTGTACTGATGTCTTCAGGGCAGAGACAGAGAGCTCTTAGTACAGTCATCTCGTCTGGCCTGCCCTGGTCTGGCCTGCCCTGGTCTGGCCTGCCCTGGTCTGGCCTGCCCTGGTCTGGCCTGCCCTGGTCTGGCCTGCCCTGGTCTGGCCTGCATGCTTTTAGTCATTCACAGATCTCTAATGAACAGTGTGTGTTACTCTTGTTCCAGGCTGGGGTGAACAGTAGGTTGTATTCTGGAACTCCACTCATCTCTAACTATTCACACCCTTTTACTTTTCCCACATTTTGTTGTGCTACAGCTAGAATTTACAGCTAGAACTGGCCTACACACAATATCCCATTAATGTCCAAGTGGAATTATGTTTTTAGAAATGATTACAAATTCAAAGCTGAAATGTCTTGATTAATAAGTATTCAAGACCTTTGTAATGGCAAGCCTAAATAAAAATGTGCTTAAGTCACAAAGTTGCATGGACTCACTCTGTGTGCAATAATAGGGTTTAACATCATTTTTTAATGACCAACCCATCTCTGTACCCCACACATACAATTATCTGTAAGGTCCCTCAATCGAACAGTGCTTTTCAAACACCGATTCAATCACAAAGGCCAAGGTTTTTTTTCAATATCTCCAAAGAAGAGCACCTATTGGTAGATGGGTCAAAATACAAAAGGAGACATTGAATATCCCTTTCAGCATGGTGAAGTTAGTAATTCAACTTTGGATGGTGAGGAGAGGAAGGAAACAGCTCAGAGATTTCACCATGAGGCTAATGGAGACTTTTTAGTGGCGCAGTGGCCTAAGGCACTGCATCACAGTGCAACTAGAGATTCTGGGTTCAAGCCCAGGCTCTTTCGCAGCCGGCCGGCGACCGGGAGTCCCATGGGGCGGTGCACAATTGGCCCAGCTTTGTCTGGGTTAGGGGAGAGTTTGGCCGGCAGGGATATTCTTGTCCCATCGCGCACTAGCGACTCCTGTGGTGGGCTGGGAGCAGTGCATGCTGACACGGTCACCGGGTGTATGGTGTTTCCTCCGACACATTGGTGTGGCTGGCTTCCCGGGTTAAGTTGGCATTGTGAGAAGAAGCAGTGCGGCTTGGTTGGGTTCTGTTTCAGAGGATGCACGGCTCTCGACCTTTGCCTCTCCCGAGTCATTACGGAGTTTCAGCAATGAGACAAGACTGTAACTACCAATTGGATATCATGAAATTTGGGAGAAAAGAAATAAAAACATATATAGAGTTTAATGGATGTGATAGGAGAACTGAGGAGGGATCAACAACATTGTAGTTTCTCCACAATACTAATTTAATTGACAGAGTGAAAAAAAGTAAGCCTGTTCAGAAAATATATTCCAAAACATGCATCCTGTTTGCATTAAGGCATTAAAGTAAAACTGTAAAGAATGTGGCAAAGAATGAACTTTATGTCCTGAATTTAAATCACAATGTTTGGGACATATCCAACACAACACACGAGTACCACTCTTCATATTTTCAAGCATGGTGGTGGCTGCATCATGTTATGGGTATGCTTGTTATCGGAAAGGACTAAGGAGTTCTTTATTTAAAAAAAATTATGTACAGACTAGAGCTTAGCACAGGCATAGTCCTAGAGGAAAACCTGGTTCAGTCTGTTTTCCATCAGACACTGGGAGACAAATTCAACCTTTCAGCAGGGCAATACCCTAAAACACAAGGCCAAATACAGTGCTATTGGAAAGTATTCAGAAACCTTGACTTTTTTACCCACACTTTTGTTTAAGTTATCAAATTGTATTAGTCACATGCGCTTAATACAACAGGTGTAGTCCTTACAGTGAAATGCTTACTTACGAGCCCCTAACCAACAATGCAGTTTCTCCAAAAATATGGATAAGAATAAGGGATAAAAGTAACAAGTAATTAAAGAGCAGCAGTAAAATAATAATAGCGAGACTATATATACAGGGTGGTACTGATACAGAGTCAATGTGAGGGGGCACCGGTTAGTTGAGTTAGTATGTACCTGTAGGAAGAGTTATTAAAGTGACTATGCATAGATGACAACAGAGAGAAGCAGTGGTGTAAAGAGGGGGGGCAATGCAAATAGTCTGGGTTGCCATTTGACTAGATGTTCAGGAGTCTTATGGTTTTGGGGTAGAAGCTGTTTAGAAGCCTCTTGGACCTGGACTTGGCTTGCCGTGCGGTAGCAGAGAGAACAGTCTGACTTATTTTTTATTTTTTTATTTCACCTTTATTTAACCAGGTAGGCTAGTTGAGAACAAGTTCTCATTTGCAACTGCGACCTGGCCAAGATAAAGCATAGCAGTGTGAGCAGACAACAAAGAGTTACACATGGAGTAAACAATTAACAAGTCAATAACACAGTAGAAAACAAAGGGGGAGTCTATATACAATGTGTGCAAAAGGCATGAGGTAGGCAAATAATTACAATTTTGCAGATTAACACTGGAGTGATGAATGATCAGATGGTCATGTAGAGATATTGGTGTGCAAAAGAGCAGAAAAGTAAATAAATAAAAACAGTATGGGGATGAGGTAGGTGAAAAGGGTGGGCTATTTACCAATAGACTATGTACAGCTGCAGCGATCGGTTAGCTGCTCAGATAGCTGATGTTTGAAGTTGGTGAGGGAGATAAAAGTCTCCAACTTCAGCGATTTTTGCAATTCGTTCCAGTCACAGGCAGCAGAGTACTGGAACGAAAGGCGGCCAAATGAGGTGTTGGCTTTAGGGATGATCAGTGAGATACACCTGCTGGAGCGCGTGCTACGGATGGGTGTTGCCATCGTGACCAGTGAGCTGAGATAAGGCGGAGCTTTACCTAGCATGGACTTGTAGATGACCTGGAGCCAGTGGGTCTGGCGACGAATATGTAGCGAGGGCCAGCCGACTAGAGCATACAAGTCGCAGTGGTGGGTGGTATAATGTGCTTTAGTGACAAAACGGATGGCACTGTGATAAACTGCATCCAGTTTGCTGAGTAGAATGTTGACTAGGGTGGCTGGAGAATTTTTAGGGCCTTCCTCTGACACCGCCTGGTATAGAGGTCCTGGATGGCAGGAAGCTTCGCCGCAGTGATGTACTGGGCCGTTCGTACTACCCTCTGTAGTGCCTTTTGGTCGGAGGCTGAGCAGTTGCCATACCAGGCAGTGATGCAACCAGTCAGGATGCTCTCGATGGTGTCGCTGTAGAACCTTTTGAGGATCTGAGGACCCATGCCAAATCTTTTCAGTCTCCTGAGGGGGAAAAGGTTTTGTCTTGCCCTCTTCATGACTGTCTTGGTGTGCTTGGACCATGGTAGTTTGTTGGTGATGGGGACACCAAGGAACTTGAAGCTCTCAACCTGCTCCACTGCAGCCCCGTCGATGAGAATGGGGGCGTGCTCGGTCCTCTTTTTCCTGAAGTCCACAATCATCTCCTTTGTCTTGATCACGTTGAGGGAGAGGTTGTTGTCCTGGCACCACACTGCCAGGTCTCTGACCTCCCTATAGGTTGTCTCGTCGTTGTCGGTAATCATGCCTACCACTGTTGTGTCATCGGCAAATTTAATAACGGTATTGGAGTCATGCCTGGCCATGCAGTCTTGAGTGATCAGGGAGTTCAGGAGGGGACTGAGCACGCACCTCTGAGGGTCCCCTGTGTTGAGGATTAGCATGGCGAATGTGTTATCTACTCTTACCACCTGGGGGCGGCCCGTCAGGAAGTCCAGGATCCAGTGAGTGCTACAGGTCGGCAGTCATTTAGGCAGGTTACCTTCGTGTTCTTGGGCACAGGTACTATGTTGGTATTAGATTGGACAGAGAGAGGTTGAAAATGTCAGTGAAGACATTTTCCAGTTGGTCAGCACATGCTCGCAGCACACGTCCTGGTAATCTGTCTTGTGAATCTTGACCTGTTCAAAGGTCTTACTCACATCGGCTGCGGAGAGCATCATCACACAGTTCTCCAGGACAGCTGGTTCTCTCATGCATGTTTCAGTGTTATTTTCCTTGAAGCGAGCATAGAAGTAGTTTAGCTTGTCTGGTAGGCTCGTGTCACTGGGCAGCTCTCGGCTGTGATTCCTTTTGTAGTCTTTAATGGTTTGCAACCCCTGCCACATCCGACGAGTGTCAGAGCCGGTGTAGTATGATTCGATCTTAGTATTGACACTTTGCCTGTTTGATGGTTCGTCGGAGGGCATAGCGGGATTCCTTATAAGCTTCCGGGTTAGTGTCCCGCTCCTTGAAATTACCCGTTGTTAGTTTAATCTTCCGCTTAACTCGTCGATTTTATTCTCCAAGAACTGCGCGTTTGCTAGCAGAATTGAGAGAAGTGGGGGTTTATTCAATCGCCTACGAATTCTCGGAGGGCAGCCCACCCTCTTTCTCGTCTCTTCTTCACGCAGATGACGGCATCAGGGCCTGTTTCCAAGCAGTATATCCTTCGCGTCGGGCTCGTCAGAGTCGTGAAAGGAACAAGGATTCTGCTAGTCCGTGGTGAGTAACCGCAGTCCTTTGTACATTATGTTCAAAATTAGTAAACGAGTAAGTTAAAAACAACCCAATTAAACAAACCAAAAAACACATAAAACGTCTGCCTTTTCATCCGGCGCCATTTTAAAGCCTAAAATGGAATGAATAGTATTTTTCCTCATCAATCTACACACAATACCCCATAATGACAAAAACAATAACCATAAAACCTGAAATGTCACATTTTACATAAGTATTCAGACCCTTTACTCAGTGCTTTGTTGAAGCACCTTTGGCAGCGATTACAGCTTTGTCTTCTTGGGTATGATGCTACAAGCTTGGAACACCTGTAGTTGGGGAGTTTCTCCCATTCTTCTCTGCAGATCTTCTCAAGCTCTGTCAGGGGAGTGTTGCTGCATAGTACATACACAATAACCCATAATGACAAAGTGAAAACAGGTTTTTAGAAGAAATAAAAAAATGAAAAAAACAAAATACCTTATTTACATAAGTATTCAGACCCTTTTCTATGAGACTTGAAATTGAGCTCAGGTGCATCCTGTTTCTGTCATCTTGGAGATGTTTCTACAATTGATTGGAGTCCACCTGATTTTAAATTAAAATGATTGGACATGATTTGGAGAGGGACACACCTGTCTATATAAGGTCCCACAGTTGACAATACATGTCAGAGAAAAAACCAAGCCATGAAATGGGTGGCTGAAGAAAAAAATGATATATATATTTATATTTATTTAATTCATTTTTATTTCAGGCTGTAACACAACAAGATGTGGAATAAATGAAGTGGTATGAATACTTTCTGAAGGCACTCCATCATTTTGAGGTCACAATTCTGTTTATACGCTTGTTTAGATGGATATGCTACTTAATAAAAACATTTTTTTTTACTTTGTTATTATCGTGGCAATTTATTATTATTATTATTATTATTATTCAGGTTATTACTTATAAATATGAATCAACAAATTAAAAAATACCATGTCAGAGGATATGTCACGGAGTCATAATAAAGATATATGCTCATTGCTCACAGAGCACGTAAATTATGGTATGAACTAGAATGAGAACGGTAAATTTAATAATTGATAATTAACTTTAACAGAAATGTATGTAACCAAATTATGGGGATTTAACGGTAAATTGCCTGTTTTACAAACAATTGGTTACCACATGGGCATTCATAGAAGTGCATTGTGGGCCAACACTGTATAGCCTGGGCTACTATATCTACATTTAAAATAAAGTTCATACAAATTAAATGAAATCCTCAAATGAATGTAGGCCTATTTAAACATGTTTTGATTGCGTGATTGCGTGCCCACTGGAGCTGCTGCTTCTTGTTTTCATCTGATAGGTGTGGCTGCAATAGTCCATCTGTGACAAGGACCGACAAGTTGTGCGTTCCGAGATGCCGTTCTGCACACCACTCTTGTACAGTGCCATTATTTTGCCGTTTGTGGCCTTCCTGTTAGCTTGCACAATTCTTGCTATTCTTCTTCGACTTCTCATCAACAAGCTGTTTTCGCACACAGGGCTGATGCCGACTGAATGTTTTTGGTTTGTTGCACCATTCTTGGTAAACCCTAGACACGGTAGTGTGTGAAAAGCCCAGGAGGCCGGATGTTTCTGAGATCCTGGAACCGCCGCCCTGGCACCGAATATCATACCACGCTCAGTCGCTTCGGTCACTTGTTTTCCCATTCTAACATTCAATCGAACAGCAACTACATACCTGTCTGCCTGCTTTATATAGCAAGACACAGCCACATGACTCGTTGTCTGTAGGAGCGAACGCTTATCTCTTTAAGACTTGATTAATATTTTGGCTCTCCTGTCCTATCCTGCAGTGCCCTCACTCCTACAGTAGTATATTTACATTTCCTTGTTTACCTCTACTATGAATTTTCAGGAAGCCACTTCCTCCATCATTCGGGACTGTTAGTGTAATGGCTTGTTTGTTAGGCCTTATCTGCTACTCCATTGCTGTACTACACTATATACTCCATTTAGGGATGTGGTGTGTATTTTCTTTTTTTTCTAAACAATGATGTGTACTTTGATATCAAATTGTGTATTGTTTTCTTGAGCTTTTATTGTGTCAGATTAAAAAACCCTCCAGTCTTCTGGGACCTGAGAAAATCTTGTTTGAGTCCAGAGTAATAATGCTGCGTAAGGCCAATGGAGAAAGTATTACCTGAGAATTAGATTTCAAGCCTCACCGGAGAGCATGGTGAAATCCCTGGCCAGTCGTGTTGTGAGCTTGTGCCTCGTCCTGAGATTGGCTGAAAGGCTGGCTGCCTGTCTTAATGAATATGGTGTGCACATCAACATCATGGGATGTTCACATGGGTCACATTTTTGGAACAGTGTATTTCAGGAGATATGCATACACACACAAAATGCAGATAAACAAGGCTACATAGTATGTATACATCTTGGTTGCCATTGTAAAATATATTGATCACATGACTGTATGTTAACCACAATTTAAACAGTAGTGCTCTCTCTAGTCAATAGGGGCATTGTGTGCTCTATAAGGGCTTCTGAGGGCATGAGAGAATCACGTTGGAACAAGGTGGAATCCTATAAAACCGGTTCCGACACTGTACCTTTTGTGTGTGTGTCTCTTCACTGTCCCCGTTGTTCCATAAGGTGTATTTGTACCTTGTTTTTACCTGACTGTACTGCTCGCATCAGTTACCTGATGTGGAATAGAGTTCCATGATGTCATGGCTCTATGTAGTACTGTGCGCCTCCCATAGTCTGTTCTGGATGTGGGGACTGTGAAGAGACCTCTGGCATGTCTTGTGGGGTATACATTCATCTTGTCAGCACCTCTTACAAAAACAAGGAGTGATGAAGTCAATCTCTCTTCCACTTTGAGCCATGAGATATTGACATGCATGTCATTAATGTTAGCTCTCCATGTACTTGTAAGGGCCAGCCGTGCTGCCCTGTTCTGAGCTAACTGCAATTTTCCTATGTTCATCTTTGTGGCATCTGACCACACTACTGAACAGTAGTCTAGGTGTGACAAAACTAGGGCCTGTAGGACCTGCCTTGTTGATAGCGTTGTTATGGTGCTTTATTATGGACAGACTTCTCCCCATCTTAGCTGCTGTTGTATCAATATGTTCTGACCATGACAGTTTACAATACAGGGTTACTCCAAGCAGTTTAGTTTCCTCAACTTGCTCAATTTCCACATTTATTCATTACGAGATGTAGTTGAGGTTCAGGGTTTAGTGAATGATTTGTCCCAAATGCAATGCTTTTAGTTTTGGAAATATTTAGGATGAACTAATTCCTTGCTACCAATTCTGAAACTAACTACAGCTCTTTGTTAAGTGTTGCAGTCATTTCAGTTGCTGCCATGTATAGTGTTGTATAGTGTTGAGGCATCCACATACATAGACACACTTTACTCAAAGCCAGTGGCATGTCATTAGTAAAGATTGAAAAAGTAAGTGGCCTAAACAGCTACCCTGGGGAATTCCTGATTCTACCTGGATTATGTTCTGTTAGACAAGTAACTCCAAGTATCCATATTATAGCAGCTGGTGTAAAGCCATAACACAAGTTTTTCCAGCAGCAGACTATGGTCAATAATGTCAAAAGCTGCACTGAAGTCTAACAAGACAGCCCCCACAATCATTTTATTATCAATCTCTCTCAGCCAATCATCAGTGCTGTGCTTGTTGAGTGTCCTTCCCTATAAGCGTGCTGAAAATCTGTTGTCGATTTGTTTACTGTGAAATAGGATTGTATCCATTTTTTTCCCAGGAAGTTTACGAAGGGTTGGTAACAGGCTCAGTGGTTGGCTATTTGAGCCAGTAAAGGGGGCTTTACTATTCTTGGGTAGCAGAATGACTTTAGCTTTCCTCCAGGCCTGATGGCACACACTTTCTAAACTCAGCAAAATAAAGAAACGTCCCCTTTTCAGGAACCTGTCTTTCAAAGATCATTCGTAAAAATCCAAATAACTTCATAGATCTTCTTTGTAAAGGGTTTAACACTGTTTCCCATGCTTGTTCAATGAACCATAAACAATTAATGAACATGCACGGTGGTTAAGATACTAACAGCTTAAAGACTGTAGGCAATTAAGGTCACAGCTATGAAAACTTAGGACACTAAAGAGGCCTTTCTACTGACTACGAAAAACATCAAAAGAAAGATCCCCAGGGTCCCTGCTCATCTGTGTGAATGTGCCTTAGGCATGCTGCAAGGAGGCATGAGGACTGCAGATGTTGCTAGGGCAATAAATTGCAACGTCCGTACTGTGAGACGCCTAAGACAGTGCTATAGCAAGACAGGATGGACAGATGATCGTCCTCGCAGTGGCAGACCACGTGTAACAACACCTGCACAGCATCGGTACATCCGAACATCACACCTGCGGGACAGGTACAGGATTGCAACAACAACTGCCCGAGTTACACCAGGAACGCTCAATACCTCCCTCCAGTGCTCAAACTGTTCGCAATAGGCTGAGAGAGGCTGGACTGAGGGATTGTAGGCCTGTTGTAAGGCAGGTCCTCACCAGACATCACCGGCAACAACGTAGCCTATAGGCAAAAACCACTGTCGCTGGACCAGACCGGACTGGCAAAAAGTGCTTGATGAGAGCCAGTCCATATTTAAATCACCCAGACACTATACTGCTCTGTTGATATCACCTATATTATCAAGCATTTCACACATATTATCCAGATACTGACTGTTAGCACTTGGTGTAGCAGCTTCCCATTAGAATGGGCTTAAGCTGAGGCAGATGAACTTATAGTCATGGGACACATCATCCCAGAAACCCTGGACCCACTCCAATTTGCATACCGCCCCAACAGATCCACAGAGGATGCAATCTCATTTGCACTCCACACTGCCCTCTCCCACCTAGAAAAGAGGAATAGCTATGTGAGGAGGCTGTTTGACTCCGTGTTCAACACCAAAGTCCCCTCCAAGCTCATCACCAGGCTCGGGAACCTGGGACTGAACACCTCCCTCTGCAACTGGATCCTGGACTTCCCCAGGTGGTAAGAGTTGGCAATAACATGGGAGCTCCTGTACTCCCTGTTCACCCATGACGGTGTGGCCACGCATGACACCATCATCAAGTTTGCTGACGACACGACGGGGGTAGCCCTGATTTCCAACGGCGATGAGATTGCCTACAGGGAGGAGCTCAGAGACCTGGCAGTGTTGTGCCAGGACGACAACTTCTCCCTCAACGTCACCAAGACCAAGGAGCTGTTTGGGTGGGTGCATACCCCTATCCACATCGACGGGGCCGCAGTGCTGTCTTAGGAAAAAAAGGTGCTAATTAGTTTGGGTTTGTAGCCATAGGGTAACCTTTTTTGGTGCTTGGTTGAACCCTTTCTACCTAGAACTCTCTATAAAGGGTTCTACGAAGAACCCTTTTATCTTTGAAGTGTTCCTTCCTAGAACCCTCCGTGAACAGTTTTACAAGTCTTTATTTGCATATTTTTTTATGACAGTACATGACATACGGTGCCTACAGAAAGTATTCAAACCCTTTCACTTTTTCCACATTTTGTTGTTATAGCCTGAATTTGAAATGGTTTCAATTTGAATGCGTCACTGGCCTGCACACACTACCCCATAATGTCAGTGGAATTATGCTTTATGAATGTTTGCAAATTAATAAAAGATGAAATTCTTGTCAGTTATTATTCAACACCTTTGTTATGGCAAGATTGAATACGTTCTGGAGTAATAATGAGCTTAACAAGTCACAAGTTGCATGGACTCACTCTGTGTGCAATAATAGTGTTTAACATTATTTTGAATGACAACCTCATCTCTGTACCCCACACATACAATTATGTTAGGTCTCTCAATCGAGCAGGGAATTTCAAACACAGATTCAACCACAAAGTACAGGGAAGTTTTCCAATGCCTCGCAAAGAAGGGCACCTATTTGTAGATGGTTGAAAAAAGCAGACATTGACTATCCCTTTTGAGCATGGTGAAATTATTAATTACACTTTGGATGGTCTATTTTTACACCCAGCCACCACAACGATACAAGCGTTGTGCCGGACAGGAAGGAAACCACTCAGGGATTTCACCATGAGGCCAATGGTGACTTTAAAACGGTTAGACTTGGTTATGATAGTAGAGAACTGAGGCTGGATTAACAACATTGTAGTTACATGACAATACTAACCTAATTGAGGAAAAAGAAGGGTCCCTGTACAGAACAAAAATATTCAAAAACATGTGAACTGTTTGCAACAAGGCACTAAACAAAAACTGCAAAAAATGTGGCAAAGCCATTTACCTTTTTTTTATTTTTACAAAAAGAGTTATGTTTGGGCGAAATCCAATACAACACATTACTGAGGACCACTCTCCATATTTTCAAGCATAGTGGTGGCTGCAACATGTTATGGGTACTCTTGTAATCGTTAAGGACTGGGGAGTTTTTCAGGATAAAGAAAATTGAAACAGAAGGGAGCTAAGCACAGGCAAAATCCTAGAGGAAAAGCTGGTTCAGTCTGCTTTCCACAAGACACTGGGAGATGAATTGACCTTCTCAGCAGGACAATAACCTAAAACAAAAGGCGAAATCGACACTGGAATTGCTTATCAAGAAGACAGTGAATGAGTGGCCGTGTTACAGTTTTGACTTAAATCTACTTGGCAATCCATGACAAGACCTGAAAATGGTTGTCTAGCAATGATCAACAACCAATTTGACAGAGCTTGAAGAATTGTTTTAAGGAATAATGGGCAAATATTGTACAATCCAGGTGTGGAAAGCTCTTAGACTTACCCAGAACGAGACAACTGTTAGAATCACCTTTGGCATTGATAACATATTGACTCAAGGGTGTGAATACTTATGTAAATTAGATTAATGTATTTCATTTTCAATACATTTGCAAAAATGTCTAAATACATGTTTTGAGTTTGTTAATATATATAGGTTATTGTGTTGATGGGGGAGAGAAAATTAACATTTAATAAATGTTGAATTCAGGCTGTAACAATAAAATGTGGAATAAGTCAAGGGTTATGAATATTTTCTGAAGGCACTGTATATCATAAGGCCTTTATTTCAGGGCCTAGTTATACCCTAAAAGTGGTCAGAAACTCCTGGTTTACAGGCCACATCACGCCTGCAAGTCGCGTTATGCTGGCTTACAAAGTGATGTGTAATTCCGATTGGAATCGAGCCAGTGAGGATCTCCAACAATTGGAACCTTTGATCATCCGCAACTAGGATATGGCCTAAAATCATCTCTTTTCACAATATATATATATATACAATATATAATCTACATTTTTATTTAACCTTTATTTAACTAGGCAAGTCAGTTAAGAAAAAAGTTATTTACAATGACAGCCTAGGAACAGTGGGTTAACTGCCTTGTTCAGAACAACAAATGTTTACCTTGTCAGCTCGGGGATTTGACCTAGCAATCTTTCGGCTACTGGCCCAACGCTCTAACCACAAGGCTACCCGCCGCCCCTCAAATAAGCTTTCTTGTACAATGTAAAGGTCAAATACACAGCATTTCAAAAGTCAGCAATAGTATAATCAATTCAGGTCTTGTGAATTTATACCTAGGCTAAATATAAGCCTTCCACAACCAAGAAGACCAATTCATAATTTAATTATTTTATAAAATAGTTTAACCTGCTTTTTTTGCAGTAATCACTGATCTGGATTTCAAGTCTGTCTATGAAAATAGCCTTTTTTATATATATATATTTTTTCCCAGAACCATGCAAAATGCACATTCACTAATAATGACTAATCTCTTGTAGCAGGCATGATAGAAAATTAGCACAGGTTGCATAAACAATCTCTCAAGCACAAGCCCACGTGCTAGTATGTAGCCAGCTAATCTTTTGTTCTTTAATATTTCAAGTTTAGCCATCTTGGATCTATTTGCTATCTAACAAGACATAACAGTTTGAATTGTTATGAACACACCCTTCTGTCCGTCTCCAACTGTTTGAACAGCATGCTAGCCTGTCCACTTTGTTCAGATGTTGAAATCAAGTGGCTTACCTTATTTCTCAGAATGGGAGATCTTTGCCAATTCTTTATAATTGTGTTCTATGCTTATTGAACATTTTATAAAACAGACTAGACAGCCGGACACCGAAGATGCGGATATCGATTATGGCAATCCCCTGGTACCTCTCTGATTCATAGAGAATTTTCTGTAATTTTCCAAGCTGTTTAAAGGCACAGTCAACTTAGTGTATGTAAACTTCTGATCCAATGGAATTGTGATACAGTGAAATAATCTGTCTGTAAACAATTGTTGGAAATATTACTTGGTCATGCACGAAGTAGATGTCCTAACCAACTTGCCAAAACTACAGTTTGTGAACAATAAATTTGTGGAGTTGTTGAAAAACTAGTTTTAATGACTCCAACCTAAGTGTATGTAAACTTCCGACTTCAACTGTATCTACCTCAAATACTCTAGTAAATTATAAATGTTTGTAGTTCCTTTCTTATTTCTCGTGTGTTTTTAGTGTTTTTGTATACATTTTTAATATTGAATACTGCACTGTGAGGTAGGCCTTGCAAGTCTAGCATGTTGGTATACTTGTGCATGTGTGAGAACTTGAAACTTTATCAACATAAGGCAGGCAAGGGGAAGAGGGGGAGGGGCGAGATTAGAGAGGGAAGGGCGGACACAAACGGTGAGAAATCTCTGCTCTAGAGAAACATTGCCGAAAGCTGAATCTTCTATCTCCGGTCATTCAACTATTTAAACATTGTGCTCAGAGTTAAGAGCTCCCCCTCTATCGATTTTTGCAATGTTCTTCCTCATGACAAAATCTCTCTGGGGCAGTCGATGCAACTCTGGCCTTACCTGTGGTCCACACATTGTTATTGCAGATGTTAACATTTATTTATTAATTCGATAAGAACCCCAACACTTTTTTTTTGTTGTCACACTGAATCTGGTTTTCTTTTAAGTGTTCCATCAGTGCTGTTTTTGTTTGGATGTATTAGAACAGTGGACAGTAGTGCCTCTGGCTGGTAGGCTGTTCAATGAGGGAGTCATTGAGGACTGGAGAGGTAGATGGGTGTTTTATAATGTCAGACAGGGACCTGGGTCATCTAGCTGCAATGGGCTACAGGTTTAACGCTTACATCAGTTTGCGGCTAAAGACCTCTGCTAGCAATATTCTGAGAGATCTTTTATGTTGGCCTAGCATGAATGCAACTTCAACCACTATCCCTAACTCTAGACAGTGGGGTATGATGAGAAAGAGAGCTCCATGTTATTGTCTACTACCGCATGTTGTTTCCCTTCTGCAGGAGACAGTATTTACAAACAGGCTGGCTCTTAGCACACCACTGCAGACAGACAGTCGCAGACAGCCAAGCAGGCAGAGCTAATCTACACTATGCTAGCTGAGCCCCAGGCAGAGTGAGACTGAAGCTAATTCAATACCGTGTTCCCCTTCAAGTTCCTGTTCATAATGAGATTGGAAGACAGACATTTGGTTCCTTGATTAAAGCATCCAGTCACATCACAGGGAGGTTATCGTGAGATGGATTCCTATGGCCTGGCTGTAATGTAGAATGTTATCTCCAACATCGATACTGTCACCTAAATTGTAAATGATGCCGTTGGTCACACCGCCAGACACCTGGTCTACCCAGAGACACTTTATGATAATATACTATGATAGGGATAGTATTGTATTGCCAGTGAGTCAGGCATACTAATTAAAATAACCATTCTACAGTACAAAAGAGAGAACGCTAACTACATTTGCGACAGTAAAAGTGATTTTGCCCTTTTTACAGCAGGACCCATTGAGGACTTGTGGTTCCACCTGGGTAAATACATGTTATTACATAGGTATATTATGTTATTACATGGTTAGAGGTTAGCATAGGTGGGTAAAGGTCACTCCATTTGTAATATAAAGGTTATTACATGGGGATTGGCCAAGCTGAGGGTTTAAGAGGATCCTGGGAGTGTTCCACAGCATGGCACCCCCAGGTCACTCCACTCATTTATAATTTCAGATGACTTCCTTACCCCAGTGCTGCCCCCAGGCTACATTGTTAGCATATATCTGTTTTTGTAGTATTTTTGCAAATGTTCTTACTTTTTAACTCTGCATTGTTGGGAAAGGGCTCGTAAGTAAGCGTTTCACGGTAAGGTCTACCGTTGTATTCGGCGCATGTGACATCAAATAGTTTTTGATTTGAGTTGATGGTCCGATTAGTGATCATTAGGACCTGGGACTCATAACTAACCCCCATAGGATTAGGGGCTTTCTTTGTATTGCTCTATATTAAGATGGGGAGGAGGGGGTAATCATTGGTCACTGTAGTTGTATTTTTGGAAAGCAGATTACACGCCATCATTACATTTGGCATGCATAGCCAAGCTTTGCATTTTGAATATAGCCTGTAATTAAGGCCATATGTCTTGATGTAATGGCATAAATCCCTCCTGTTCTCAGTTGTTGATGAAGAAAAGTTGTACAAACATCTTAAGCTAGAATGTATTTTTCTGTGAAATATTTTCCAGACTTAGGCTATTTACATGTCAAAAGTTCTAAGGGAGCTCTTTGGAGGAGCACCAATATGAGCAAGTACATGGCTGGAGAAGGATAATAGAAGAGTAGCCTGATTGCGTTGTTTATTTAACTAATGTTCTGGATGAACCGCCTTCTGCAAACCTCCTCTGGAAAGTTCTAGTAAAACTGAGTTTAGTTTTTAAAACCAGGATATGACCAAACCAGGATATGAAACCTTTTCTTTTTGTAATCTGGAACATTTCGAAATATCTATTTTTCGACCTATTTTTTTTTTTTGTATTTATATTCAACCATTTACTGTGTCTATTCAGCACTCTAAGCACTCAGCACTCTGTAGGTGCCTGTGTCGGGGATAAGTGCACACTACATTAACAGTAGCTCTTGTGCCAAAGTGTCCATGAAGTTGGAAACTTTGGCAGCCCACCAATTAGGGTGTAATACTTTACATTCAGAAAGTATTCAGACCTCTTGACTTTATCCACATTTTGTTATTTTACAGCCTTATTCTGAAATTGTCTTTAAAAAATCCTAAATCTACACAAAATACCCCATAATGACAAAGCAAAAACAGGTTTTCGCAAATGTATAAAAAAAACTCAAAGAAAACATTTACACAAGTATTCAGACCCTTTACTCAGTACTTTGTTGAAGCACCTTTGGGAGCAATTACAGCCTCAATTCTTCTTGGGTATGACTCTACATGCTTGGCACACCTGTATTTGGGGAGGTTCTCCCATTATTCTCTGCAGATCCTCTCAAGCTCTGTCAGGTTGGATGGGGAGTGTCACTGCACAGCTATTTTCAGGTCTCTCCAGAGATGTTCGATCGGGTTCAAGTCCGGGCTCTGGCTTTGCCACTCAAGGGCATTCAGAGACTTGTCCCGAAGCCACTCCTGCTTTATTTTGGCTGTGTGCTTAGGGTCGTTGTCCTGTTGGAAGGTGAACCTTCGTCCCAGTCTGAGGTCCTGAGCGGGTTTTCATCAAGGATCTTTGTGCTTTGCTCGGTTCATTGTTCCCTCAGTCTCCCAGTTCCTGCTGCTGAAAAACATCCCCACAGCATGATGCTGCCACCACAATGCTTCACTGTAGTGATGGTGCCAGGTTTCCTCCATCAGGCCAAAGAGTTCAATTTTGAGTTCATCAGAAGATGGTTGAATCTTGTGGTCTGCAAGTTCTTTGGGTGCCTTTTGGTAAACTCCAAGCAGTCTGTCATGTTAATTTAACTGAGGACTGGTTTCCATCTGGCCACTCCATCTGGCCAGATTGGTGGAGTGCTGCAGAGATGGTTGTCCTTCTGGAAGGTTCTCCCATCTCCACAGAGGAACTCTAGAGCTATGTCAGTGAGACCATCAGGTTCTTGGTCACCTCCTTGACCAAGGCCCTTCTCCCCCGATTGCTCAGCTCTGGGAAGTGTCTTGGTGGTTCCAAACTTCTTCCATTGAATCATTTTATGTATCTTTATTTAACTAGGCAAGTCGGTTAAGAACAAATTTCTTATTTTCAATGACTGCCTTGTTCAGGGGCAGAACAACAGCTTTGTACCTTGTCAGCTCGGGGATTCGAACTTTCAACCTTTCGGTTACTAGACCAACGCTCTAACCACTAGGTTACCCTGCGTTCTTGGGGACCTTCAATGCTGTAGAAGTTTGTTGGTGCCCTTCCCCAGATCTGTGCCTCGACACAATCCTGTCTAGGAGCTCTCCAGACAAGTCCTTGGTTTTTGTTCTGACATGCAATGTCAACTGTTGGACATTTATATAGACAGGTGTGTGCCTTTACAAATCATGTCCAATCAATTGAATTTACCACAGGTGGACTCCAAGTTGCAGAATCATCTTAAGGATGATGAAAGGAAACAGGATGCATCTGAGCTCAATGTTGAGTCTCATAGCAAGGGGTCTGAATAAATAAGTATTAATGTACAAAGATTTCTAAAAAACAGTTTTCCCTTTGTCATTATGGGGTATTGTGTATAGATTGAAGGAGAATATTTTTTTTAATTAAAAAATGTATTCCCATAGGGCGGCACACAATTGGCACAGCATCGTCCGGGTTTGGCTGGGGTAGGCCGTCATTGTAAATAAGAATTTGTTTTTGTTCTTAACTGACTTGCCTAGATAAAGGTTTCCCAGACACACACACACACCACACTGACCAAAAAGTTATTTCGTTGACATTTACTTACTCCCCATTAACAGTAAAACATCATAATCTATTTATTTTGCTTGCAGTGCTGTTTTGTTATTCATTTGTTCAGTCGTTTCATTCTCAACCAGGATTTGTCATACTGTGGAACGCCGTCTTGGTCTTTGCATGTCCAATAACACTGTTTGACGTGTCAAATAAGCTTGTTGACCAATCATGACCTGAATATGACTGCACGTCATATAATAATTTAACTTGTTAATTTTTTATGTAGTTATTACACATTGTTTACACTCACAAGCATTTAATATGTCACAAAGATTAATCGATATGTATGCTATGATGCTGGTAAAAATTGTCTCGCGCACCTACAGTGCTGGTTATACAATGTTCTTCCCCAAAAACATAGCAAAGCGACAATCTGTTTCAGTAGCTATAGTTTGCTAGCTTACTATATAGCTAGGTGTCATCATCTAAAATAACCCTAATTTATAAGATATTTTAATTTATAAGATAGATTAATGGTGGTCAGACCCATCTATGTGGAGCTAGCCACAATAAGGATTAGCCACAATAGTGGACATTGCAGTTAGCCTTCAAAATAAAAGTATGTCTGACAGTGATGCAAATGAATACAAATAGCAGAATTATGCCATAATTGAACAGATCATGCTAAACGAGGTTGGAATGTTATATAAATTCAACAAAAGACAATAATTTGATCTGTTAATCACAATGGATGTATTCTACTTTAGAATTGCATTGGGGGCATGCTTATTTCACTGTACAGCCTCACCTATGGATTGTGGATCAATGACATTTATTTATTTTATTTTACCTTTATTTAACTAGGCAAGTCAGTTAAGAACAAATTCTTATTTTCAATGACGGCCTAGGATGACGATCTTATTTTCAATGACGGCCAATTGCGGGACTGAAACAACTGTGAATTGAGCCACATTTATTGTCAACCTATGTGTATTGAACAATATTCCCGTGGACAAACAATACTGTGTGGATGTTTGAGTCTGAAAACTCTGAGGACGTTGGGAAAACAATAAGAGCTACTATGCTAATATTTGCATGAACTCTTCACAGTTGTGTTCTGTGGGTGTCACCGAGTAGACTGATACTCCATTTCATTGCTTCACATTCCAACCTTGTTTAACATTATCTAGTCTAAATATGGCATGATTCCACCAATTGTAATCACTTTCAAACCATAAATTCCACGATTGTGCCTAATCCTTATTGTGGCTAGCTTCACAACACATAACCCGGTCCAGTTGAGGCTCACTAGCCAGATGAAGCTAGCTGGCTGATTATAACATAAGCTTTGGGCAACAGGGTTAAGTAGCTGGCTAGCGAACTATTTTCATGAACTGAAGTTCAATTTCAATAGGTGAACAACAAGTGGCTTCCTAGCTAATACTTACTCACAAGGAATTCTAAATCATTGCAATAATGAAAATGACTGCAGTTTCTACTGGTCATTGTTTTCAGGCTGGTTGTGTTGGTGCTGGCTAGGTACTAAGCTAAAGCTAGCTACCCCAGTAGTTGCGCCCGAACAAATAATGGTTTATTACCATTGTGGTATTGTGAACACATAATTTGTGGCCCGTGTTTGCTTGTTTTTTTGTACAGCTTTGACAGTGCTACTGATAGTAGTGGTGGCGCTTGGCTTGCAAGTGCAAATTCAATAGGACTGTGTTAATAGGACTGTGTTATTTGACGTGTCGTATTAAAAGCTTATTAAATGTGTGAAATAGTGTTATTTGACTTGTCAAATAATGTTATTTGACGTGTATCTTTTTTGACCCAAATGGAGTTCCATAGTATGTCGTGAAGCTAATTGCAGGGATGCTATTACTGTGTAACTCCGGTAGGGCAACGTGTACCGATGCTCGACCAGTCGGCGAAAGCCAACATCACCCACGACAGAGAACGGTTGATTGTCAAGGGCAATGAATCCCATTATATTGGATTGGATTTTTTGGATTTTGCCTTTGAGTTGTCTCGCTGAAATTTTGTTACTCTTTCAAATGACTGCTCGACTTCTTGACTGATCGATCCACACAGCAGACATTGTTAGCTAGGTTAGGAATGCTGTGTTGCATGTGTAATGCACCATTTTACGTGGCATCATCACGTCATGTACCAAAGTTATATAGGTATCCACGTCAACTTTTACATCAATTTTGCACATCGGCATTAAACTAGACATTGATGCCGATGTTTGGCATTTTTAGCTAATATCTGCCGATTCCGATATGTTCACAGATATATTGTGCATCCTTAGCTGTAACGTAACAAAAAGGGAAGGGGTCTGAATATTTTCCAAAGGCACTGTATATTATATAATTCATGGATAATGTTTTAAATGCTAATAAAAGTGTGGTAAACGTGTAATTCTTCAAAACAAGCTCTTCAGTTTCTACTTAGCTCCGCGGGCACATAGGCATTGTGAACAATGCTTGGATTGGTTTGCCAGCCATTTGCTATGAGGGGGAACTGCCACAATGAAATCGCAGGATTTCATTGCATAAATTATAACAGCACAAAGTAAATGGACTTTCTTGGGTCACTCAAATGTACGCTCAGTCAGAACTTCCGGGTCTGCTCTAGTCTCCCTCCCAATGAGTCTCATGCTTACTTTCGCATGTGAGACTAGATCTGCTCTATCAGGTATAGATGGAGCTAAACCAAAAAGCAAATTGTAATTAACTTGTAAATTAATAATCATAACAGTCATGGGAACCGCTTAATTCTTAACTCAAATGCTTTATACCCTCTGGTAAAAAGTGGGCTTTTACGTCCGGGAGACACACTCTGGATTCCCTGGGGCTTGGCTAGTTATGAGGCAAGGTATCACAATTTACCCTGATCTCATTAGAGAACTAAAATGACCATCTTATCGTCTCATTTCTCTTTATCCTGGATATTTTCCACACAATGTAAAGTATGTTAACATGAAAACTCTTTTTGTTACTTCATGCAACTTTTAATGACATCACAAAATAGACATTAATATTCCATATTTCATCTCTCATCATTCCCAATATTCGGATATTGAAATATATTGTCCCAGTGTCCATGGTTTGATGTTGCTGTTTTGGGCGGAAAACTCTTCATAAGACATAAAGACATTCCGATCACCCAAACTAGGCCCCAAAAGGAATCGTCAGCTGCCTATGGTTTACATTCGACATGAGGTGTCATAATCCCCCACATCCATCCCTCCCTCCTCTGCTGGAGAGAGAGACCTCTGTAGAGCTGATCCACTGTAACTTGAACTTTTGGATCCTCACAGGAGAGTCATGGCAGTGGACTAAAACAGCATGAAACCGGGTGTATCACAAAGCATGATGAAATTCATTAGCCAGATACAGTAATTTTGAGAAACATTGAGAAATAGTTAGGATTTTTGTCAAATTACCAGTTATCTACTTTTAACAAGCATTACACTGTTGTATTGGGCACATGTGACAAAATTAGATTTTTTTATTTGAATAAGCAGCTGGCTAGCTAGCTGATACTGATAGCTAGCTCCCATGCCAATTTCAAGTTTTTCTAAACTAATATCTGACTATCTCGGAAATATGAAGTTAACTGGCTGGAGCACCATGCTTTGTGACATGTTAGCTAGCTATTCCTAGTTAAATAATGTGTTTTCACTTATTGTATCTGCATGCTTGTTGCATTCTCCTTGGTGCACACATTCGTGAGCTGTCTGCTTGTTTTAAATAGTATAATCTAATATTTCCAAAACATTGGCAGCAGTGGTAATTTGGTTTCTGACATGCAGTAGTGAAATAGGTGTATTTAGATCGCTTTATATATCTTCTCAAAGAAACTACCGGTAGTTTGAAAACTTGCCATCGTATTTTGTCATGCTGCTTGTTGACAACTTCATTCACCCCGCTCCCGGGTTTTCAGCCAATCCGCCACTGGTCAGGACTGTGGCAGTTGCAGAAGAGAAACCTGGACTGACTTCTGTAAGTCAATAGTACTGCCAGTATTGTGCTGTGTTGAAGTTCAAGATGTGGCTGCAGTGATATCATCACCAGTAGCATGTGTACTATACATATTCCTGTATGAAGGCTTATACATATGAGGGTTAGTTACTACAGTACATCTGTAACTACCTACCTACCTACCTACCTCCACTCTATCAGTCCCATAGGTTACTGTCATTAACCAGTCCTCTGATGCCAGTCTGAGATAGTAGTTGAGTATTACAGCAGTGCTGTGCTACAGGCTTAATGGGCTCTGTCCTCTAGTAGAGGTCGACCGATAATGATTTTTCAACACCGATACCGATTATTGGAGGACCAAAATAGCTGATACCGATTTAATCAGCTTTTTTTATATATATATTTGTAATCAAATCAAATTTATTTATATAGCCCTTCGTACATCAGCTGATATCTCAAAGTGCTGTACAGAAACCCAGCCTAAAATCCGAAACAGCAAGCAATGCGGGTGTAGAAGCACTGTGGCTAGGAAAAACTCCCTAGAAAGGCCTGAACCAAGGAATAAACCTAGAGAGGATCCAGGCTATGAGGGGTGGCCAGTCCTCTTCTGGCTGTGCCGGGTGGAGATTATAACAGAACATGGCCAGAAGATGTTCAAATGTTCATAAATGACCAGCATGGTCAAATAATAATAATCACAGTAGTTGTTGAGGGTGCAGAAAGTCAGCACCTCAGGAGTAAAGGTCAGTTGGCTTTTCATAGCCGATGATTAAGAGTATCTCTACCGCTCCTGTTGTATCTAGAGAGTTGAAAACAGCAGGTCTGGGACAGGTAGCACATCCGGTGAACAGGTCAGGGTTCCATAGCCGCATAGCCGTTCATTCAGTATTGTTGTAATGACAATTACAACAATACTGAACTAACACTTATTTTAACTTAATATAATGCATCAATAAAATCAATTTAGTTTCAAATAAATAATGAAACATGTTCAATTTGGTTTAAATAATGCAAAAACAAAGTGTTGCAAAAGAAAGTAAAAGTGCAATATGTGCCATGTAAAAAAAGGTAACGTTTAAGTTCCTTGCTCAGAACATATGAAAGCTGGTGGTTCCTTTTAACATGAGTCTTCAATATTCCCAGGTAAGAAGTTTTAGGTTGTAGTTATTATCTGACTATTTCTCTCTATACCATTTGTATTTCATATACCTTTGACTATTGGATGTTCTAATAGGTACTTTAGTATTGCCAGCCTAATCTCGGGAGTTGATAGGCTTGAAGTCATAAACAGCGCAATTCTTGAAGCACAGCGAAGAGCTGCTGGCAAATGCAGGAAAGTGCTGTTTGAGAATGAATTCTTACGAGCCTGCTGCTGCCTACCACCGCTCAGTCAGACTGCTCTATCAAATCATGGAAAATTAATTACTGTCTTTGTTAGGAAGAAATGGTCTTCACACAGTTCGCAACGAGCCAGGTGGCCCAAACTGCTGCATATACCCTGACTCTGCTTGCACAGAACGCAAGAGAAGTGACACAATTTCCCTAGTTAAAATAAATTAATGTTAGCAGGCAATATTAACTAAATATGCAGGTTTAAAAATCTATACTTGTATTGCGTTTATGAAGGGCATTGATGTTTATGGTTAGGTACACATTGGTGCAACGACAGTGTATTTTTCGTGAATGTGCTTGTTACATCAACCGTTTGGCGATGTAGGCTGTGATTCAATGATAAATTAACAGGCACCGCATCAATTATATGCAACGCGGGACAAGCTAGATAAACTAGTAATATCATCAACCATGTGTAGTTAACTAGTGATTATGTTAAGATTGATTGATTGTTTTTTATAAAATAAGTTTAATGCTAGCTTGCACCTGACCTTAGGTCCTTTCTGCACTTCCATAACAGGTCAGCCTGCCACGGTCTCCTCGTGGAGTTCAATGTAATCGGCCATAATTGGTGTCCAAAAATGCAGATGACCGATTTGTTATGAAAACTTGATCAGCCCTAATTAATCGGTCATTCTGATTAATCGGTCGACCTCTACTCTCTAGGTCCCATCTCAGGCCTATGGGACAGACCTGCCTGCTCCATTTGTCACTGTGATTATGCACCCCACGGGCTGAGAGGAGTGGAGCAAGACTCTTCTTCTGGCTCGCCTAGTGCGCTGCCCTTTCTCCATCTGCCTATCTAACATACCTGTACTCTCTCCATCTCTTACTTCTTCACCTTTACTCACTTTACTTACTCTCTCATATTTGGACATGGACTGGATATTCTACTATATAAAATGAAAATAAGTGAAACTGCTGTTCTGCAGAAGTCTGGAGATTCCTCCTGGGAAACAAGGGAGGCAGTATGCTGATGGTTGATTTACTCTGCACCATAAATCGGCCAAATTCACTTAGTCCCTTGTGACTTGTTGACTCATTTATCAGCCACTGTACGTTATTTTGTTGCTATTAGGCAGTTATGCATCAGCCTCCCGTTGAATAACTTAGTCAGACCATTACGGTCAGTTAACAGGGTTATAACCTCTGTAGCCACAACACCCTCAACACACATGCCACCTCACAATGGCCTTTTAATGGCACAATTGGAATCAGACATTTTATGCAGAATGTCATAAACGCTAAATAGCATCAGTTAGCGTAGAAACTTTATGGGTGTGAAGGGCTAACTTAATTTGTGTTGGTTATGATTTGACCCGAGTGGATTACACAATGGGATGGACTGGAGGGACATTTTTTTGCAAGGTAGAGTGCACAAGGACACACACTGTTTAACAATAAAGTCCTTAGATGTGCTTCTCCCATTAAATCCGTCTGTCTGTGGTGTTTTGTTTTATCACACTCAAGGACTGACAGAACTACCTACTTTGTTTTAGTTGAGACTGTTCTTACATTTGCCTGAGTGAAGAAAGACACACCCTGATATTTCTTAAAAATCTGTTTCTAAGTCCTTCAGGGAACTTTCCGTAAGAGCCAGTGGAAACATTTTTTTAAATACGGTTACCTTTTTTAATTTAACCCCTTCAAGTATCCACACTCAGGATACTTCAAATGCCCAGCAATACAGTGAATGTACAGTAGAACACAGAGTTAATCTGAATGTCAGTGAACAGTTTGGTCTCAAGTTATAAGACATACTCTTGTATTTCTCCTGCTGTGGCGTTAGATCTACATGCCTATGGATGTGTTCTGTGTTGGCATTGTGTCGGGAGGTGAGGGGTTAAGGCTGCCAGTGGTTTGTTTGGAAAGTTGTTTCTAGTTCAGTGGCCTTGCGTACAGACTATGCCGGGGGGAGAGGGAAGGGGCTATACTACATGTAGTTGTACTAATTGTTGTAATGTGTGGTATAGTTCTTCAAATCTCTCACTGTCTCTGTCTGTCTCTTTGCCTCCCTATTGCTCCCTCATTCAAACACTTACAGACACACAGTACACAAACACTAACGCACAAACGGGTCACTGCCCAGTGGGGCTCTCTAATCTCAAATTGATCCACCCCCCTTTGTCTCTATTTGTGTTTCTTAACTTGCTGCCACCACCCAGGAGCACTCTTTTAGACTGCAGGTTTCCCTATGGCGCTTTACTATAAAGCCTTTTTTATTGACAGTGGCTTTGTCTAGAAGCTCCGGGCTTGATCCAGTTTACTAAAAGACAGAATTATAGGAGCTCTACCTCTGTACTAGACTATAGCTATTGGAGGTCAGTTGTCATATGGCTATTCAGAAAAATCTTTATAAAGTTGATGATCTCAGTAGAATGACATGCCATTCTGCATATATCATTTCTTCACCAATGTTCTGAATGCCAGTGTAAAATACATGACGGTATAAAATACATGAGAAACATGATTGATGCACCCCTATTGTTGATCTTCCCTATAGATGCTGTGAACTGTGAATATGGGATTAAAAGTGTCCCCTTCCTTTTAATGCGACCAAAAAGTTTTACTTTGGGTTGGACAGGGAACAAGATTGGTTAATATTTGACGTTGGATAGTAATAGCATTTAAAAGCAGGGCTGCCATCTCAGCACGTGGTGGAAGTAGTGTAGTGCCGTGATAAAGTAAATGAATGTTTCTGTCCAGAGTTCAGGATAGAATGGTAAAATCTACTAGGGGAAAAATTTATTTCCCTAGGATCTATACCCCCTAAGGTTGATGTCCAAACATCTAATTTGCATAATACAAAAATAAAAAATACCCATTCAAATTTTTCAGTTTAAGCAAGACATATCTGTTTTGCATTGGATTGCCAATGTAACACTTTGCATCTGCAGTGAAATGTGATAGAGCTAGACCGGTGTTTGTCAGACGATGAGAAAACCGGTCTTCTCACAAATCCTCTATAGCGTCCGAATGCCTTCAAACGATTATGACCCCCTCTAAGGAAGGATGAGACTCTCATGAACACGATGGTGTTCTCCGTTTTGCTCTACAAACCTCTCAAGTGTCTTGGGACTCTTCTGAAGTACGTACAGCCAATCTGCCAACTTTTACCTATAGCGTCCAAACAGTTTGGGCTACACACTAATATGACCCCACTGTGTGAAGGTGAGACTCTCACGAACATGCTGGTTTAAAGTCTCCGGGTACCAGTTGAAATGGTATGGAAGTATACAGTATGGAGACTGTTTAGGAAGAATATGGGGTTAAATGCATGTAAAAACAATATATAAGAAAGATCAGGAAACATTTGTTATCTCTCTCAGATATAGTATAGGCACTTCAGAACAAACTTCTTTTAGAATTGTTGGGACTATCTGTTCCATATAGTGAATCTGTTATTCAATGTGTAGACTTTCCCAGATACAGTTTGTCGTCCTGTCATCAGTCATAATGTCTCAGATGACAACCGAACTGACATCATATTCATTAAGTTCCAACGCATATTTTCAACTGGTTCTATTACCTGAAATATGGTTCCTTTCCCCCCACTTGTTTGATGTTCCCAGACTCTCTATGTTTAACAAAGGCTATTCAAAAGTCCTTCAGTAAAGTCCGAGAGAGAGGGAAGGGAGAAAGGTATTTATGGGGGGGGGGGGGGGGGTCATAAACGTTACTCACAGGCCATTGTCATGACAGCGGTAAGGCCAAATAAACATTTTCATCATATAATAGTTTCATTTTTATTTCAGGGTTCTTGAAATTCAAAATGGTCCTTGGTATGACCTAATTAAAACAATTCCATATAGCTTAAACCCGGGCTTAGACATGGCTTTAAGTCTTGTGATAAAAGACATTTGGTACAGAGTGATTCTGTGCCAGTTATCTTCAACTGAAATCATGTTCATAATTTTCCTTGATGTCTATATGATGCAATAGGCTTTATTTGCAAAGTTTAAGTAGGACATTTTTTGGCCATTCTAGAGTAGGAGGCCGAGTCTCAATCATATTTCATGGGGTTTGGAAAGAGTTCACATGGCCTATTTCTCCACTCACAGCTGTCCCCAAGTGTTAGTCATGAAGATGATATGTTAATGTAGGAATACAGACCAAATGAAAGTGTCTTGAGTTCTGTTTGCATGTTATACAGTCTTGTACAGATAGGGGGGGCACTCAGGAACATTCATTGTCTTCTTAGTAAGCATCTCCAGGTTAGATGTGGCCTTGTGTTTTATGTTATTGTACTGCTGAAAGGTGAATTTGTCTCCCAGGGTCTGGTGGAAAGCAGACTGAACCAGGTATTCTTCTAGGATTTTGCCTGTGCTTTGCTCTCTTCCTTTTTTTTTATCCCGAAAAACTCCCCAGTCCATAACGATTACAAACATACCCATAACATGATGCAGTCACCACTATGCTTGAAAATATGGAGTGATACTCAGTAATGTGTTGTGTACTGGATTTGACCTAAACACAACACTTTCTATTCAGGACAAAAAGGGAATTGCTTTGTCACATATTTTACAGCATTACTTTAGTGCCTTGTTGCAAACAGGGTGCATGTTTTTGAATATTTTGATTCTGTACAGTAGAGGTGTCAAACTCATGCCACAGATGGCTGAGTGGCTGTGGGTTTTTGCTTTTTCCTTTCAATTAAGACCTACACAACCAGGTGAATGACATTCCTTACTAATTAGTGACCTTAATTCATCGAGCAAGTACAAGGGAGGAGTGAAAACCCAAAGACACTTGGCCCTTTTGCTGTACAGGCTTCCTTCTTTTCACTCTGTTAATTAACTACAATGTTATTGGTCAATCCTCAGTTTTCTCATATTACAGCCATCTGTTTTAAAGTCACCATTGGCCTCATGGTGAAATCCCTGAGCAGTTTCCTTTGATTATTATGATTTTTTGCTTAATTTAGACCTACACAACCAGGTGAGGGTTCCTTACTAATTAGTTAACTTAATTCATCAATCAAGTACAAGGGAAGAGCGTAACCCCGAAGACACTTGGCCCTCCTAGAATGAGTTTGACTCGTGCTGTGCAGGCTTCCTTCTTTTCACTCTGTCAATTGGTTAGTATTGTGGAGTAACTACAATGTTGTTGATCCATCCTCAGTTTTCTCCAATCACAGCCATTAAACTCTAACTGTTTTAAAGTTACCATTGGCCTCAGAGGTTTCCTTCCTCTCCGGCAGCTGAGTTAGGGTGTACAACTGTATCTTTTGTAGTGATTGGGTGTATTGATACACCATCCAAAGTGTAATTAATAACTTTACCATGCTCAAAGGGATATTCAATGTCTGCTTTTTATTTTGTACCCATCTACCAATAGGTGCCCTTTGCGAGGCATTGGGAAACCTGGTTTCCAGGTCTTTGTGGTTGAATCTGTGTTTGAAATTCACTGCTTTACAGATACAGTAATTGTATGTGGGGTACAGAGATGAGGTAATCATAAAAGATTTATGATAAACACTATTGTTGCACACAGAGTGAGTCCATGCACCTTATGTGACTTTTAGAACCGATGGCCTCGACGAACCCTCCAATCATTCTGACTGAAACATTATTGTATTATTTTATTTTTAAATGGGGGGGGGGGGGTACTTTTTTCCCCCCAATTTTGTGATATCCAATTGGTAGTTACGGTCTTGTCCCATCCCTGCAACTCCCATACGGACTCGGGAGAGGTGAAGGTCGAGAGCCGTGCGTCCCCCGAAACACAACCCCGCCAAGCCGCACTGCTTCTTGACAAACTGCTCGCTTAACCCAGAAGCCAGCCGCACCAATGTGTCGGAGGAAACACTGTACAGCTGGCGACCGAAGTCAGCTTGCATGAGCCCAGCTGCCACAAGGAGTCGCTGGAGCGCAATGGAATATGGACATCCCAGCAGGCCAAACCCTCCCCTAACCTGGACGACACTGGGCCAATTGTGAGCCACCTCATGGGTCTCCCGGTCATGGCTGGCAGCAAGACAGCCTGGAATCTAACCCTGATCTGTAGTGACGCATCTAGAACTGCGATGCAGTGCCTTAGACTGCTGCGCCACTCGGGAGGCTTTGACTGCAACTTCTAACAGTGTAACTCTATAACGGTTGTTCAAAACACGCATTGTGATTGGTTGAGACCCATTCTAAACCGCCCTAAAAACAACATTTATCACGAGTAAGCTTATGATGCAAAAAAGGGCATCTTGCTATCTGTTCCATCTGAGAAATCCCTGCTGTCCCTTCAGCCCAGTCAGCGGATTCATTAACTTGATATGAATGACAGAACTCTAGAGCTCTGTCAGAGTGACCATTGAGTTCTAGGTCACCTCCCTGACCAAGGCTTTTCTCCCCTGATTGCTCAGTTTGGCCGGGAGGCCAGCTCTAGGAAGAGTCTTGGTAGAGTCTTGGTAGAATGATGGAGGCCACTGTGTTCTTGGGGACCTTCAATGCTGCAGACATTTGGTACCCTTCCCAGATCTGTGCCTCGACACAATCCTGTCTCGGAGCTCTACGGATAATTCCTTCACCTCATTGCTTGATTTATGTTCTGACATGCACTGTCAACTGTGGACCTTATAATGACAGGTTTCCAAATCATGTCCAATCAATTGAATTTACCACAGGTGGACTCCAATCAAGTTGTAGAAACATCTCAAGGATGATCAATCGAAACAGGATGCACCTGAGCTAAATTTTGAGTCTCACAGCAAAATTTGCAAACATTTTAAAAAACGGTTTTCGCTTTGTTATGAGGTATTGTGTGTAGATTGAGGAAACATTTTAGAATCAGGCTGTAACCTAACAAAACGTGGAAAAAGTGAAGGTCGAAATACTTCCCGAATGCACTGCACACTGAGTGTTCAAACATTTAGGATCACCTTCCTGATATTGAGTTCCACCCCCTTTTGCCCTCAGAACAGCCTGAACTCATCCGGGCATGGACTCTACAAGGTGTCGAAAGCATTCCATAGGGATGCTGGCCCATGTTGACTCCAATGCTTCCCACTATTGTTTTAAGTTGCCTGGATGACCTTTGTGGGGTGGACCACATCAATAGGGATCATAGCAATGGTCATTAGACCGGTGGAGAGACTGCCAAGAGTGTGCAACGCTGTCATCAAGCCAAAGGGTGGTTACTTTGAAGAATCTCAAATATAAAAAATATTTTGATTTGTTTAACACTTTTTTTTATTTACTACATGATTCCATATGTGTTCTTTCATAGTTTTGATGTCTTCACCTTTATTCACCATTATTTAGCTTTAGAAACTTCAGAGTGTTTCCCATCCAATACTACTAATAATATGCATATATTAGCATCTGGCACAGAGTAGCGGGCAGTTTACTCTGGGCAACTTATTCATCCAAGCTACTCAATACTGCCCCCCTGTCACCAAGAAGTTAATCCTACCACAGTGTCCGATTTCTAAAAGGATTTACGACGAAAGCAAACCAAACGATTATGTTAGGTGAGTGCCTAGTGACAGAAAACAGCCATTTTTCCAGCCAAAGAGAGGAGTGACAAAAAGCAGAAATATAGAGAAATTAATCACTAACCTTTGATATTGATCAGATGACACTCATAGGACTTCATGTTACACAATATACATGTATGTTTTGTTTGATAAAGTTCATATTTATATAAAAAAAAATCTGTATACATTGGCGTGTTATGTTAAAACCTCTTAGAACTACCCCTCCCGGATCTGGGAGAATTGTCATCAACTGACACTAATTAGCATAACGCAACGGACAAACATTATTACTTGAAAATGTTCATATTCATGAAATCACAAGTGAAATATAGTGAAACACAGCTTAGCCTTTTGTTAATCACCCTGTCATCTCAGATGTTGAAATTATGCTTTACAGCCAAAGCAAGACAAGCATTTGTGTAAGTTTATCGATAGCCTAGCATAGCATTATGTCCAGCTAGCAGTAGGCAACTTGGTCACGAAAATCAGAAAAGCAATCAAATGAAATCGTTTACCTTTGAGCTTCGGATGTTTTCACTCACGAGACTCCCAGTTAGACAGCAAATGTTAATTTTGTCCCGTAAAGATTATTTTTTATAGCCGAAATACCTCCTTTTGTTCTTCACGTTTGGTTGAGAAATCCACCGGAAACTGCGGTCACGACAATGCCGAAAAATATTCCAAATTAGATCTATGATATCGACAGAAACATGGCAAACGTTTTTTATAATCAATCCTCAAGGTGTTTTTCAAATATCTATTAGATACAGTGCCTTGCGAAAGTATTCGGCCCCCTTGAACTTTGCCACCTTTTGCCACATTTCAGGCTTCAAACATAAAGATATAAAACTGTATTTTTTTGTGAAGAATCAACAACAAGTGGGACACAATCATGAAGTGGAATGACATTTATTGGATATTTCAAACTTTTTTAACAAATCAAAAACTGAAAAATTGGGCGTGCAAAATTATTCAGCCCCCTTAAGTTAATACTTTGTAGCGCCACCTTTTGCTGCGATTACGGCTGTAAGTCGCTTGGCGTATGTCTCTATCAGTTTTGCACATCGAGAGACTGACATTTTTTCCCATTCCTCCTTGCAAAACAGCTCGAGCTCAGTGAGGTTGGATGGAGAGCATTTGGGAACAGCAGTTTTCAGTTCTTTCCACAGATTCTCTGATCAGTCTTCTCCTTGTATGAGCTGAAGGTTTAGAGGGACGGGCAGGTGTTGGTAGAGACATACCCCAGGAATCCCAGGTCCACAATAAATGTTTTTTGTTTGAAAATGTCCGTTATTTATGTCCAAATACCTTCTTTTGTTAGCGCGTTTGGTATACATATCCAAACGCTATTTCTGGTCAGAGTTATATCGGACAAAAACTTCAAGAAGTGATATTACCGGTAGAAGAAACATTTCAAACTAAGTACAGAATCAATCATTAGGATGTTTTTAACATGTAGCTTCAATAAAGTTCCAACCGGAGTACTCCTTCTTGTCTTCGTGAGCAATGGAACACAAGTGATTACCATGATCAGAAAATGGCTGACTAGCAGACAACTGACTCATTTAGCTATCATTCACTCCCACAACATCATATAATGAGACTTCTAATTTATATTGATGGTTGACATCTAGTGGAACCCCTAGGCAGTGCAGCAACATTCATATCTCAAGGGGATTTCATTGGGGACTCTGGTTAATAAAAACAAAGCTCAGATTTCTGACTTCCTGTTTTGATTTCAACTCAGGATTTTGCCTGCCAATATGAGTTCTGTTATACTCAGACATCATTCAAACAGTTTTAGAAACTTTAGTGTTTTCTATCCAATACTAATAATAAAATGCATATATTAGAAATTGAGACTGAGTAGCACCTTATTCATCCAAGCTACTCAATACTGCCCCCCAGCCATAAAAAGTTAAATAGCCATCACTAGCACATAGAGGCTGCTGCCTAATATACATAGACTTGAAATCACTGGCCACTTTAATAAATGGAACGCTAGTCACTTTAATAATGTTTATCTTGCATTACTATTAATTAAATCAAACTTTATTTGTCACATGCGGTGATACAAGTTTTGTACCTTACAAGCCCTTATTAACCAACAGTGCAGTTCAAGAAGAGTTTTTATTTGGTAAATATTTTCTTATAAAAAGTAGCACAATAAGATGACAATAACAAGGCATTATACAGGGGGTACCGGTACCGAGTCAATGTGCGGGGGTACAGGTTAGTTGAGAAAATGTGTACATGTAGGCAGGGGTGAAGTGACGATGTATAGATAATAAACAGCGAGTAGCAAGAGTGTACAAAACAAATGGAGGAGGGGGTCGTCAGTGTAAATAGTCTGGTGGCCATTTGATTAATTGTTCAGCAGTCTTTTGGCTTGGGGGTTGAAGCTGTTAAGGAGCCTTTTCTTAATTCCATTCCTTAGATTGGTGTGTATTGGGTATATGTTGTGTAATTGTTAGATAATACTTGTTAGATATTACTACGCTGTCAGAGCTAGAAACACAAACATTTCGCTACACCCGCAATAACATCTGCTAATGCGTGTTTGTGACCAATAAAATTTGTTTCTGTTCAAATGCCTCTCCTTTGAAGTAGTGACCTGAAACGAGTTTCATTTGCATATAAATTACTTTGTCATTCTCTTCTCTGCTTGGTTAAACAACTTTGTTACTGAAGTTAAAAAAAACACCACTACAAAGCTGAAGGTACTTGATTTTCTCAACCTCAAACTTCAGTATTTGTAGAAACCAAGGACTAATGTTTGTATTCCCCCTTAAAGTGGCAATCAGCAGTTCAAACAATAACAAAGCTTTCTGCTAGCCCCTGTTTCAGTAAAAAGCTGATGGATGGGGCTTGAGAAATGTAATCAAAGATCCAGAGACAGACCTATGGATGCAAGGACTGACCATCCATGATGTCATATTGTTGTAACCATACTTTGAGGGTACAGTGTTCGTTTACATTTACTGTGTTTACAATCATTGTGGTTTCTGATGGGGTACGACAGTTGAAATAAGCTCACGAGTCATTTATATGTTATATTCTTTAAGAATCAATGGGTACTTATAATTCATTTATAAGTCCAAACAAGGGTGTAGCAACTGCAGATTGACTCTAAGGGCAAAAAATATCAGATTGATTTGAATGTGTCTTCTAGTAATAGCGTCTTGTTACCATTCCAGTCTGTTGTCCTCTAGGCCCTAGAGAGCAGAGTATATCTCATCAGATCAGACAGAGATACTGTTCAGACTGGTCTCTCTCCAGTCTTATCTCCTACAGCTATTAGTCAGGAGTCTAGCCAACAAAATAAACTGGCATTTCCTCCCCTCCCATTTCATCCCAACCCTTCCCTACCCACTCATCTACCATAGTCTTCTCTTCCTTGCTCCAACACATTCTTCTTTCCTCCTCTCCTCAGTGGGGTGGGATTAGAGGTTTGCATGCATCTGTAGAGACAGATGCAGGGACTGAGGGATGAAGAGAGGAAAGAAGGAGAGAAGAGGTGGAGGGGTAAGAGTGAGTGAGTTGGGGTTACGTAAACACACTCTCCCCTCCCTCCGAAAACCCTGTCAGGTTAGGCCGATTGATGATATACACTATATATGCAAAAGTATGTGGACACTCCTTCGAATTAGTGGATTTGGCTATTTCAGCCTTACCCTTTGCTGACAGGTGTGTAAAAAATCGAGCACACAGCCATGCAATTTCCATAGAATAACATTGGCAGTAGAATGGCCTTACTGAAGAGCTCAGTGACTTTCAACGTGGCACCGTTCCAACAAGTCAGTTTGTGAAATTTCTGACCTAGAGCTGCCCCGGTCAACTGTAAGTGCTGTTATTGTGAAGTGGAAACCTCTAGGAGCAACAACGGCTCAGCCGCAAAGGGGTAGGCCACACAAGCTCACAGAACGGGACCGGCGAGTGCTGAAGCGCGTAGTGAGTAAAAACCGTCCGTCCTCGGCTGCAACACTCACTACCGAGTTCCAAACTGCCTCTGTAATCAACATCAGCACAAGAACTGTTCGTCGGGAGCATAATTAAATGGGTTTCCATGGCTGAGCAGCCGCACACAAGCCTAAGATCACCATGCGAATGCCAAGCGTCAGCTAGAGTGGTGTAAAGCTCGGTAACATTGGACTCTGGAACAGTGGAAATGCTTTCTCTGGAGTGATGAATCACGCTTCACCATCTGGCAGTCCGACAGATGAATCTGGGTTAGGAGGATGCCAGGCGAATGCTACCTGCCCCAATGCGTAGTGCCAACTGTAAAGTTTGGTGGAGGATGAATAATGGTCTGGGGCTGTTTTTCATGGTTTGGGCTAGGCCCCTCAGTTCCAGTGAAGGGAATTCTTAACACAACAGCATACAATGACATTCTAGATGAGTCTGTGCTTCCAAGTTTGAGGCAACTGTTTGGGGAAGGCCCTTACCTGTTTCAACATGACAATGCCCCCGTGCTCAAAGTGAGGTCCATACCTCTGTTGATATTGATGTGGAAGAACTTGACTGGCATGCACAGAGCTCTGACCTCAACCCCATCGAACACCTTTGGGATGAACTAGAACGCTGACTGCGAGCCAGGCCTAATCGCCCAACATCAGTGCTCGACTTCACTAATGTTCTTGTGGCTGAATGGAAGCAAGTCCCACAGCAATGTTCCAACAGCTAGTGGAAAGCCTTCCCAGAGGAGTGGCTGTAATAGCAGCAAAGGTGGGACCAACTCCATATTAATGCCCATGATTTTAGAATAAGATGTTTGATGAGCAGATGTCCACATACACTAGGTCATGTAGTGTTTTTTTTATTTTTTATTCTCTCGAAATAAGCTTTTTTGCACATTTCCATACTCTGCATTTCAAATAGTCTGGAATATTCTAATACATTTAGGGCTTGTAAAATTATTCTTAGGCTACAATTAAGCCTTCCACAACCATAAGACTAATAATTACATTATTTTATCAAATAGTTTAACCTGCTTGTTTTGCAATAATCACTGATCTGAATTTCAAGTCCGTCTATGGAAATGCCTTTTTTGTTAAAAATGTAACCAGAACAATCCACATCCACTAGTAATGACCAACTTCTGGTACCAGGCATTCTAGAAAATGAACAGTCACGTATTCTCTCAAGCACAATGCTAGTGAGTAGCCAGAACCTTTTATATTTCAAGTCTAGCCAACTTGGATCTATTTGCCTGCTAACAAGATAGAACTGTTATGAACACACCCTCCTGTGTGAACAATACATCCTGTTGAGTTTGTTTGGATGTTGAAAGCAAGTGGCCTACCTGGATAAGAAGAATGAGTTGCCAATTCCTTATATGCTTATATCCTTTTATGCTCATTGCACATTTAGAAAACACCACATAACAGTATGTGGCTAAAATACTGCGGGCAGTACATGGTACCGCAATGCCACGAGTGACAAACTGAGTATATAAATTTATCACAATCATGTTCATTGATACTCTTGTTTCAGTAGGGTCTGCTCTGCTCTACAATTTGGGATTTGAGACATATATAAAGGGTGTCAACCGAAGGGGAATTTACCCATTTTGGTTGGACCAAACCTCGAATCCAAATAGCAAGTTGAAACTACTTGTCAGAGACGTTGGCCAGCAGCATACCACCCTGCATCCCACTGCTGGCTTGCTTCTGAAGCTAAGCAGGGTTGTTCCTGGTCAGTCCCTGGATGGGAGACCAGATGCTGCTGGAAGTGGTGTTGGAGGGCCAGTAGTAGGCACTCTTTCCTCTGGTCTAAAATAAATATCCTAATACCCCAGGGCAGTGATGGGGGACATTGCCCTCTGTAGGGTACTGTCTTTCGTTTGAGACGTTAAACGGTTGTCCTGACTTTCTATGGTCACTAAAGATCTTGTGGTACTTATTGTAAGAGTAGGGCTGTTAACCCCGGTGTCCTGGCTATATTCCAAAATCTGGCCCTCGTACCATCATGGTCACCTAATCATCCCCAGCTTCCAATTGGCTCATTCATCTCCTCTCCCTTGTAACTATTCCCCATGTTGTTGCTGTAAATGAGAATATGTTCCTAGTCAACATAGCAGGATAATCAAATAAATAAAAGAGGAAGAAGTGAGCTTTCAGCTTTGTTGTTGTGAGTGGCAGAGGGAGGGGCTTGATGTCTGTGTGCGAGTGGGAAGGTGCACAGTACACAAAAGGAGCAGACGAGACAAAGTACGACATCATCGTTCTCACCAAAACAAAACTATATTCATACATTTGGAACGTCGTGCTAAAACATGTCAAATTAATTTGATTAATTAGACTATCATTCAACCCTATGTCAGGTCCTCTCAATTAGCAGAGGAAACTGAGATTATGACTAAAGCCCGCACACACGTACACAAACAAATACAAACAACCAAAAACACATATACACACAGCGACATCGAGAGGCTGTGATGATGGATTTTTGTGAATCGATTACTTGTCATGCACATTAGCCACAGTTATTGTCAGAATTAAAATTTTGGTTGAACAAAATGCTGAGCTTGTAATGCATCATAATGCATATTTGAAAATGAGCTATGACGTACCAGATCAATACAACACAGCTTTGGTGGCACCCCTGTCTCCACCGCTTGGAACTTTAGGAAATGAAGCTTCTCCTCCAGACCGCGACATTCTGCTCATAAAGTTATTACCAACTTTACCTGCTTAATGTAAAACTGAAATACTGCTAATAGGTCAACTATATCTAGTTGAATATAAAGTTGAATCCCCCTTCTCCTAAAATGTATGTATTATGAAGATAATTTTGTTTTGTTCACATTATTGTCCATAATTGTTGCTTACATGATTAAAGAATAAATGTGCCAGCTTAGCTACATCAGCAGATGTGACTGAGAGGGCTACACTAAACAGTTGAGTAGTGAAACTGTCGGATACTTCTGTCTAGCTCTAGCCTCTAGGCAGGTTAAAGTGAGGCCATTAACTTTCATTCACTCTGACATGACTCTAGACTCCCTGGACTGACCTGCTGGAGCTGCATCTCGTCTCAGACACCTTCAGTCTGGGGCTGAGTCAACCTCTATCTCTCTGTCTCTCTCAATCCCCATCTCTCTTCCTTTCATTGGCTCCCTGTCACTCTCCTTTTAGTGTTCTCTTATGGTAAACCACATACATTTTTCTTCCTTCTCTTTGTACAGGGCCCTTGATATGGCCCAATATCCCACTTACTACTCTCATCATGAACTTCTCTTCTCTGCGTTACGGGCTATCAGTCTTTCTCCGTCTGATTTGGGAGTGGTGTCAGCTCTCCAGGCCACCTCCAGATTTACGTGACAGATTCATTTCCCTGTCTCTACCCAGACACGCTGTCTCCACGGTGATCTCCACGCTCGCTCACGTCTCGATGGCCCATCACCCTCTCATAGGGCAGAACACACTACACACACCCCCAATCCGCAGTCCACACACACACTCGGCACAGCAGGGGATCACTTAGGAAAAACTTGAAATGAAATATGACAAAAAAAAAATATCTGAATCACAATTATGTGCTGTCATTGTAAGTAGTGGAAGTGGACTTTATTTACATTTTTTACATTTATTTTATCAGGGAGTTCTACCGAGACCAAGGTCTCTTTTACAGATGAGCCCTGTGTGATAGTGCAGGCTCTGTGGGCAGAGTGTAGTGCTAATGGATCTCCATCCCTAGTCATTCTCCAAGGAAAACATGTCACGGAGCCTGAGGAGTGTGTCCTGTTAGCTTTGGGTCTTGTTCACACACATGGCCTGAGTTACCGTTAGAGCTTCAGGACTTAAAGAGAGCTCATGTAAACACCTCAAAGACCTTAGAAATACTGCATATGAGTCTTACTAAAACCATTTTTTTCACAAGATCACAGATATTTTCTCTTACTTATCAGGCACCATAAGAGCTGTGATGTTGGCATATCTAGACAGCTCTCCGACTCTGGTATACTGCTTTAAAAGTGTGTCTAGAGGTTGCTCAGATTTGAGTCATTCTTTAGTGGAGAATTGGATTGGCTTTCTTTTGTCCTCACCTGTTATATCTTGAAGATACTTTACTGTAACTTACAGAGAAAACGATCAGCAAGTACATTTCATGTCCATGTGTTCTATCCCAGTTTATCACTTTCCAACACTGCCTTTTCTAACAAAAAAGGTAGTGCTGAAGTTGCAATTTTCATGAGCTTTCATAGTTTAAAGACCTCAAAATGCGAGACTAACAATTGTCTTTTTTCTCTTCCTTTCATGGTCCCAATTTCCTCCCCTGATTACAATGTGACTTCTCTGCTCCTCCTCTCAGGTAAGAGACTTGTGTATACAGTAGACTTGGGTCATTTTGACTCACAAACAGTGAGTTTGACGATTGTTCCATTAGAACACAATGTATTTTTTGCCCGCCAACTGTCATGGCACGATCATTAGAAATGGTATGAAGTGTCATTGTGAATACTCATAGAATATGTCTGTCCGCATACCAGACCACTGACAGGGTGGGATGAGGAGAATTAAAAGATGACAGGAGGAATAGAATGAACAGAGCGAGGGGACATCGTCTAGAGAAAGAGAGCGGGCCAGCAGCTCCTTGAGCTGAAAATCAGCTGTGACGATGTCGTAAAGATGACATATTTTCCACTGAAGAAGCCCTCATCTTTTTTACAGCCCAGTCCCCTAAAGCAGCGGTCCATGTGTCACTCCTGAAGTTTGTTTCTGATCAAGATGCTTTGCCTTCCCTCACCGGTATCACCTAATCCACGGCTAGCACAGTCTCAACCACACTCACCACACACTATTAGATGAACTAACAGAAAATGACAAAACGCTAAGTCATAGAGAGTGGCCGCTGAAAGCAAATTGTTGGAGAGATACAATTTTAATACCACTCTTCTATTCTGAACCCCTGCTTTTAGCCCTGGTTAATAGACTGGCTGTGGGATTGACACCTGAGCAGTTGGGACGGAACTAGTGCTGTTGGCCCTATTTGCATTTATTCAAGAGATGAATTCAATTCACGTCCCATTGTTTTCTGAGCAGTATTCACTTCATGCCTGTGAATGAGAGTAAATCTGAGCTAATTGTCTGTCTGGCTGGTACAGTAGGCCTCGGAGGCCTCATGTTGTGATGGTTCTGGACAGCTGACTGTGGCCTTGTTCCTGACTGTGCCTGTGCACTGGTGCGGTGGTCCAGCTCTCTAAGAGGGTCATGGGACTGTGAGAGACAGCCTACTGTATGATGACTGTTGTGAGCATTCCTGGCCCTTCAGCACATTCTCCAGTGGGGGCACATCTGTGGCACGGTCCCAGAGATCAGACCTGGAGCCCTGCCAGACAACTCGGCCTTCGCTCTGCTCCCTTCTCAGCCCCTCCGCTCTGCTCCTATCTCCCCTTTGCTGCCATCGCCTTCCCCTCCCTACAACCAGCAGTAGTGAATGGCTGTTGCTAGTTTACAAAGCCTTCACAAAGTATGAACAGCCCTTGACCTTTTCTGCATGTTGTTGTTGTTACAGCCTGAATTAAAAATGGATTAAATTTAGATTTGTTGTCACTGGCCTACACACAATTCTCCAGAATGTCAAAGTGGAATTATGTTTTTTGAAATGTTTACAAATCAATTAAAACTGAAAGGCTGTAATGTCTTAAGTCAAGTATTCAACCCATTTTGTTATAGTAAGCCTAAATACGTTTAGGAGTGAAAATGTACTTAAGAAGTCACATAATAAGTTGCATGGACTAACTCGGAGTTTAACTTCATTTTTGAACGACTACTGTACCCCACCTATACAATTATCTGTAATGTCCATCAGTCACGCAGGGAATTTCAAACAGATTCAACCACAAAGACCAGGAAAGTTTTCCAATGCCTCTCAAAAAAGGGCACCTATTGGTCGATGGGTACAAAACAAAACTAAAAAAATCTGACATTAAATATCCATTTGAGCCTGGTGAGGTTATTAATTACACTTTAAATGGCGTATCAATACACCCAATCACTACAAAGATACAGTTGTACTTCCTAACTCAGCTGCCGGAGAGGAAGGAAACCTCTGAGGCCAATGGTAACTTTAAAACAGTTACAGAGTTTAATGGCTGTGATTGGAGAAGACTGAGGATGGATCAACAACATTGTAGTTACTTCACAATACTAACCTAATTGACAGAGTGAAAAGAAGGAAGCCTGCACAGCACGAGTCAAACTCATTCTAGGAGGGCCAAGTGTCTTCGGGGTTACGCTCTTCCCTTGTACTTGATTGATGAATTAAGTTAACTAATTAGTAAGGAACCCTCACCTGGTTGTGTAGGTCTAAATTAAGCAAAAAATCATAATAATTCAAATGCAGACACTCTGCCATCCGTGGAATGAGTTTGACACCTCTGCTGTACAGAATAAAAATATTCCAAAACATGCATGTTTGCACAAGGCACTAAAGTAATACTACAAAAATGTGACAAAGCAATTCACTTTTTGTCCTGAATACAAAGTGTTTTGTGTGGGGCAAATCCAATACAACACATCACTGAGTACCACTCTCCATATGTTCAAGTATATTGATGGCTGCATCATGGTATGTGTATGCTTGTAGTCTTTACAGACTGGGGAGTTTTTCAGGTAAAAAATAAATAAGAATTGAGCAAAGCACAGGCAAAATCTTCCACCAGACACTGGGACATGTATTCACCTTTTAACAGAACAATTTCCTAAAACACTAGGCCAAATTTACCCTGGAGTTGCTTGCCAAGAAGACAGTGAATGTTTGACTTAAATCTGCTTAAAAATCTATGGCAAGATTTGAAAATGGTTGTCTAGTAATGATCAACAACTGATTTGACATAGCTTGGAGAATTTTCTAAAGAATAATGGGCAAATGTTGCGCAGTCCAAATGTGGAAAGCTCTTTGAGACTTACCCAGAAAGACTCACAACTGTCATCACTACCAAAGGTGACCAACGTGAAATAGGTAACACCTACAAGGCTGCAGGGCCTGACGGTATTCCAGTGCGTGTTCTCCGAGCACGAGCAGCTGGCAGACAAATAACACTTTTTTATTACTACATAATTCCCTATGTGTTATTTCATAGTTTTGATGTCTTCACTATTATTCTACAATGTATGCGTAGGTGTTTCCACACATTTGACTAGTGTTTTGTATACAGTAGATATATAGATTGATATAAACACACACACAGTACCAGTCAAAAGTTTGGACATGTACTCATTCAAGTGTTCTTATTTATTTTGATTATTTTCTGCATTGTAGAATAATAGTGAAGACGTCAAACTATGAAATAACACATAGGGAATTATGTAGTAATAAAAAAGGACAGATTTCCACCAGTCTAATGTCCATTGTTTGTGTTTCTTGGCTCAAGCAAGCCTCTTTTTTTTTATGGTGTCCTTTAGTCGTGGTTTCTTTGCATCAATTTTAGCATGAAGTCCTGAATCACGCAGCCTCCTCTGAACAGTTGATGTTGTGATGTGTTACTTGAACTCTGAAGCATGTATTTGGGCTGCAGTTAACTCTGATGAACGTATCTTCTGCAGCAAAAGTAACTCTGGGTCATCCTTTCCTGTGGTGGTCCTTGTGAGAGTCAGCTTCATCATAGTGCTTGATGGTCTTTGCGACTGCACTTTAAGAAACGTTCAAAGTTCTTGAAATGTTCCATATTGACTGTCATTCATGTCTGAAAGTAATGATGCTGTCGTTTGTCTTTCCTTATTTGAGCTGTTCTTGACATAAAATTGACTTTTCTGTTTACCACCCCTTCCTTGTCACAACACAATTGATTGGCTCAAACGCACTAAGAAGGAAAGAAATTCCACAAATGAACTTTTAACAAGGCACACCTGTTAATTGAAATGCATTCCAGGTGACTACCTCATGAACCTGGTTGAAAGAATACCAAGAGTATGCAAAGCTGTCATCAAGGCAAAGGGTGGCTACTTTGAAGAATCTCAAATATCAAATATATTTAGATTTGTTTAACACTTTTTTGGTTACTACATGACTACATGTGTTATTTCATAGTTTTGATGTATTCACTATTATTGTACAATGTAGAAAATAGTAAAAATAAAGAAAAACGCTTGAATGAGTAGGTGTATAGGTGTGTCTGAATAGGTGTGTCCAAACCTTTGACAGGTACTATGTGTATGTAGCCGCAAAATACCAGTCTCAACGTCAACTGTGAAGAGGCGACTCCGGGATGCTGGCCTTCTAGGCAGAGTTGCAAAGAAAAAGCCATATCTCAGACTGGGCAATAAAAATAAAAGATGGGCAAAAGAACATAGACACTGGACAGAGGAACTCTACATAGAAGGCCAACATCCCAGAGTCGCCTCTTCACTGTTGACGTTGAGACTGGTGTTTTGCAGGTACATTTATTGAAGCTGCCAGTTGAGGACTTGTGAGGCGTCTGTTTCTCAAACTGGGCACTCTAATGTACTCTGGGCACCTCCCACTCCTCTTTCTATTCTGGTTAGAGCCAGTGTGCGTTGTTCTGTGAAGGGAGTAGTACACAGCGTTTTATGAGATCTTCAGTTTCTTGGCAGTTTCTCACATTGAAAAGTCTTAATTTCTCAGAACAAGAATAAACTGATGAGTTTCAGAAGAAAGGCCTTTGTTTCTGGCCATTTTGAGCTTGTAATCGAACCCAGAAATGCTGATGCTCCAGGTACTCAACTAGTCTAAAAAAGGCCCGTTTTAATGCTTCTTTAATCAGAACAACAGTTTTCAGCTGTGCTACAATAATTGCAAGAGGGTTTTCCTTTTAAAATGATAAACTTGGATTAGCGGAAACAACGTGCCATTGGAACACGAGTGATGTTTGCTGATAATGGGCCTATGTACGCCTATGTAGATATTCCATAATGATTGATTATGGAATATTAATGATTTTCTTTCAAAAACAATGACATTTCTAAGTGACTCCAAACTTTTGAACGGTAGTGAAGTAATCCATTGCGGAGTCCTAGTCTAAAAGCCAATTTATGCTTGAATCTAAAAATGGAAGTGGATGTTGTGACACAATTGCGGATTCTCCAGTGGCATGCACAGGGTGAAATCGAGCTCCGCATCGCTATGTGCCATACATTTTGCGACAATGCAGAGGGCACAATGTTTTTGAAAAATCTTTCCAGCTGTCTCTCTTTCGATAACCACTCAGCGTGAAAGGGAAAAATGTAATTCTCTGATCCAGTGGAAACGTCATAAGAGACCTACCCGATTTACTTCTTTATCAGTGCTTGACTTGGACTGAAATAGGTTCCGGTCCTCATTTTGAGTGCTGGTACTGTTTATATTTATGCACAGGAGCGCCACAATTAGCTAATATTGTGGGAAATATGACGTGCTGGTACTCAGCTTCGACAAACTCCTGCCCAAGTCAAGCATAGCTTCTTATCCCTTGCCAAATAGCCTACAGCTGTGTCTGTTCCAAGCTCACTGGTGCAGGATTCTCTAAGGGCCCAGAATATATTATACAATGTTGCAAGTTCGCTAGCTCAAGCTTCCAGCTGGACCCAAGTTATAGTTGATAGTTATAGTTCAAGTTCATGTGATTTATAGGATATTTATATTTTCAGGATATTTTCTACCTGCAGGCTGCGTTGTTTTTATTTGTTGGCTTTACGTATGCTATTTTTACATAGTTGACAATGGCAAAAAAAAGTTAAATTTTCATTTAGATTTGGATAGAATTTTGATTAACCACACAAATGATTTTGAGATATGAAGATGTTATTATAAATAAAATTGAACTGTTTCACGAAGAAAAAAACCCGGGAAAAAACCTAGATTTAACTAGGCAAGTCAGTTAAAGACATTCTTATTTACAATGACGGCCTACTTGTAAAGCCCCCCCGGCAAAACCCTCCCCTAACCCGGACGACGCTGGGCCAATTGTGCGCCGCCCTATGGGACTGACGATAACGGCCGGGTGTGATACAGCCAGGGATCGAACCCGATCTGTAGTGATGCCTCTACCACTGAGATGCAGTGCCTTAGTCCGCTGCGTCACTCGGGAGGCCAAATAAGAATATGAAAACCGTATTAGAAATGGTAAGAAAAATTGGCATTCCACATAAAATGTTGCCGACTCCTCGTTGAACTTCAGGAGAGTAATGGAACGTTTTTTTATCTTCTGGTTATCCAGATCACTGGCGCCCTCTATGGGCATTTGTCTTATTTCATAAAGCAAATGCCTAAAGCAATCAGACAGGCTCAAAGCATATAGAGAATTTTATCTAAAGTGTGTCTATATATGCAAAAATACACGTTTACATATTTGGTCGAAAGAACCGACGACTTTCGGTCAACCAAGATTTTTTTTAGTTGGGAACAGCCCTAGACTCTAACCACCCAAACCATAGACTATTCTTTCTGCTTCCGCACGGCAAGTGGTATGGTACATCAAGTCTGGCACCAACAGGCTCTTGAACAGCGTATATCCCCAAGCAATAAGATTTGATAAATAGATAACAAAATAGCTACACAGACTATCTAACCTTGTTTCCTCATTGACCTTTTTATTTTTTGCCTCTGCACACTCACTCCATCTGCTCACACACACATAACATCCACATACATTTATACTGACTCTATACACACGCACACCCACTCACATACAAGCTGCTGCTACTCTATGCATCAGGATATAAGATAAACAGTCACCTTACCCATATACTGTACATATCTACCTCCATCGCTCCAGTATTCCTGCACATTGTAGATATGGTATGGTAATGATGGCAGCCACTGTGTTCTTGGGAGATCTTCAATGCTAAAGACATTTTTTTCTACCTTTCCCCAGAAAGTGTGCCTCGACACAATCCTGTCTCAGAGATCTATGGACAATTCCTTCCACCTCATGGCTTGTTTTTTTCTGACATCCACTGTCAACTGTGGGACATTATATAGACAGGTGTGTGCCTTTCCAAATAATTTCCAATCAATTGAATTTACCACAGGTGGACTCCAGTCTAGTTGTAGAACATCAAGGATGATCAATGGAAACAGGATGCACCTGAGATGAATTTAGAGTCTCATAGCAAAGGGTCTGAATACTTCGGTAAATAAAGTATTTGTTTTTAATAAAATTGCAAAAAACCTGTTCATTAGAATAATGCTGTAACGTAACAAAATGTGGAAAAAGTCAACGGGTCTGAAAACTTTCCGAAGGTAACTGTGTGTGCGTGCACAGTGGTTGTGTGTATTCACGTGCCTGTGTGGCCCTGTCTTTCCACTTCTCCACCCAGGCCAGCATCATTGTGCCAGCTCTCCCCTACTCTCTTCCTCTTCCTCTCCCTCACTTCAGCAGGACATCCAGATTAGTGTTTACATGGCTCTCATTTCCAGCGCGCTTATCCCCTGTCTGGAATTTGCTCTGGCCCGGTTTGTGTAAAGTTCACTTAGCTCAGTTGCATGCAGGAGAGCTGAACGGGGAAGCTGGTGTCTCTTTCTGTGCTCTGCAGCATTGTGGAAAGATGTCAAGAATGTCATTATTTGCTGCGTGTGCCTTACTTCAACTGTTCTCATCAGACCATGAAAAGCAGTTACAAAACCATCCTGTTTTCTTCTGCAACATTTGACTAAATTCAGTTGCTCTCGGTCGGTGCGCTTTACCGCACTCATCATACTAGCAGCTGTCTTCTCCCTACCACTGACATGCGCACACATGCATGCACACACACACACACACACACACACACACACAGAGAAAAGGACACACAGTTGAAGTTATCCCTCTTTAGTTTGTCCATATATGTATTTTCTGGTAGAAAATCATCTACTTCCTCATCACTTAATGGTAACTGTCTTGGTCTCTGGTATGGATGAGTAGAGTGTGTTTTCACTATGAAAGCATTTAGTTACAGTGAGATCACATGAATGAATGATGGAGATTAGGAGAGGAGCCCTGCCATGTTACAAAGTGTCCTATGGAGGCTCTCAGAGTTTCATTGTACCACACTAGAGGTCGACCGATTTAATCAGAATGGCCGATTTAATTAGGGCCGAATTCAAGTTTTCATAACAATCGGAAATCTTTTCTTTTTTATTTACACCTTTATTTAATCTTCATTTAACTAGGCAAGTCAGTTAAGAACACATTCTTATTTTCAATGACGGCCTAGGAACGGTGGGTTAACTGCCTCCTTCAGGGGCAGAACGACAGATTTGAATAATAAATGTACACATAATAACTGTGTGCAATTGTGTTCACTGTTTCCGGCAATCAGTGATTACTGCTGCATGAAATTCTAAACACAACACGAAGCAGAGTTTTACTTCTATAGGAAAACAGCCCTAATGTTGGAAACTAACATTGTTATCATCCAGTCACATTTTGTTTTTTTCCAAGCTAAACCACACAATATTTTACATACAGCAGGTTTTTAAAGGACTATATAGTTTATTCTGCTTCATGTTTTCATTTTTGCCATGGAAAAAATATTGCAATAGTTGGTTTTGTCCCGGCCCTACTCTTAAGTCATCATCTCTAACAGTGTGACCTTCCTCTTTAGAACTTAGCTTTAGTGTGGATTGAGGCCTATACATTTATATTAGTTGTGTTCCTCCATTGTATCCACTTTTCTTTATTTGTATTGTGGATTGTGTTTCAGTGCGCCAATGGAAAGTCTACTCAACCAGGGCTTCCCAACCTAGGGAGTGCTCTGCCCATATGGGGCGGCAACATTTCGTGGGTGGTCACTTGACCCCTTGATTTCTTTTGTGTTTTGTTTTGTTTTTTTACTATTCGCAATTGTTTATACCGGTATAAAACATTGCATGAATCCACTAAGCTTTAGGCCAGAAACAAGTGATAAAATGCCAGAGGAAGACGTGACTATGATGGTTTGTCTCTATGAAATCCAGAAGCTGAGCTACAACCTAAAGTCAAGGAGTCAAAGAAATTGTACTTTGCTTAGGAAGTAATCTCATACAATGTGGTGGCTCTGTCGCTATCCATTTTATTGATGGTGTCTTTTTATTTAACTAGGCAAGTCAGTTAAGAACAATTTCTTATTTACAATGACGGCCTACCCCAGCCAACCCTTAACCCAGACGACGCTGGGCCAATTGTTCGTCGCCCTATAGGACTCCTAATCACGGCCGATTGAGATACAGCCTGTAATTCAACCAGGGTCTGTAGTGACGCATCTAGCACTGAGATATAGTGCCTTAGACCGCTGTGCCACTCGGGAACCCAATCAAATCAATTGCTGTAAAAGAGAATATGTATAATTGCATTGAGGGTTCATATAAATGATGTTAATAAAACATATTTTGTAGTGGAATAACATTTGGGGAGATTGTACAATTGTTCGCACTGTACATATCTTATGTTAAATAAGCTTCCATTGAATAATATTATCTGTGTTCTATTGGATAAGTAACTCTCCAACCATGTGATGGCAGTTGATGTAAAGCCATGGCAAGTTTGTATTTTAACCAATCATCAGTCATCTGAGTCGGTGCAGTACAAGTTGAGTGCCCTTCCCGATATGCATGCTGAAAGTCCGTAGTTAACGGTATTGTATTTTTTTAAACACAGTTTTCTCAATCTATTTCCTAAGAACAGTGACCCATTAACTTCAATGAACAATGGAGATTAATTGGGTTTTCTGCAAGTAATATCAATTAAGGTCCTCCAATGTCTTTTTCCACAGTTTTTTTGTCATTTATCTTGTTTCGGTAATGAGTTTAGTCACAAAATGTCTCAATTGACAGTGTGTCAACCGAGCAGCCTGACTTATTTTCCCAATTTCTTGCGTAATTTCTTTGAACCTTACAATTTTCCAATTCATTGATCCAGGGGACTGTAGTGAGTCTTGTTGATCTCCGTGGAATTACAGGAAATGAGCTTCAAAACAACATTTCCCTAACATTTCCCTAAGTCCCTCAAATGAAACAAAATCAAGCTGGTGTTGTATTTAATATAGGCTATGTCAAGAAACAAAAAATCTAATGTGAAATAGTGGGTCCTGGGAGAAAATAGGTTGGGAACCCTCTGTACTAAACTATGATCATACCAGCCTTCAAATTAGTGGATTTGGCTATTTCACCTACACCCGTTGCTGACAGGTGTATATAACCAAGCACACCGCCATGCAATCTCCATAGACAAACATTGGCAGTAGAATGGCCTTACTGAAGAGTTCAGTGACTTTCAACGTAGCGCCGTCATAGGATGCCACTTTTCCAAAGAGTCAGTTGGTCAAATTTCTGCCCTGCTAGAGCTGCCCCGGTCAACTCTAAGTGCTTTTATTGTGGAGTGGAAACATCTAGGAGCAACAACGTGAAGTGGTAGGCCACACAAGATCACAGAACGGGACCGCCAAGCGTGAAGCATGTCAAAAATAGTCTGTTCTCAGTTGCGACACTCACTACTGAGTTCCATACTGCTTCATGAAATGGGTTTCTTTGGCTGAGCAGCCACACACAAGCCTAAGATCACCATGCGCAATGCCAAGCGTCGGCTGGAGGGGTGTGAAGCTCTCCGCCATTGGACTCTGGAGCAGTGGAAACCCGTTCTCTGGAGTGATGAATTATGTTTTACCATCTGGCAGTCCGACAGACACATCTGGGTTTGGGGGATGCCAGGAGTATGCTACCTGCCCCAATTCATAGTGCCAACTGTAACGTTTGGTGGAGGAGGAATGATGGTCTGGGGCTGTATCCTATGGTTCAGGTTAGGCCCCTCAGTTTCAGTGAAGGGAAATATTAGCATTACAGCATACAATGATATTTTAGACAATTCTATACTTCCAACTTTGTGGCAGCAGTTTGGGGAAGGCCCTTTCCTGTTTCAGCATGACAATGCCCCCGTGCACAAAGCGAAGTCCATACATACATGGTTTGTTGAGATCTGTGTGGAAGAACTTGACTGGCATGCACAAAGCCCTGACCTCAACCCCATCAAAAACCTTTGGGATAAATTTAAACACCGACTGCGAGCCAGACCTAATCACCCAACATCAATGCCCGACCTCACTAATGCTCTTGTGGCTAAATGGAAGCCTTCCCCGAAGAGTGGAGGCTGTTATTGTAGCAAATGGGGGACCAACTCCCTAATAACGGCCATGATTTTGGGATGAGATGTTTGACAAGGAGGTTTCCACATACTTTTGGATGATGTAGTCTATTTCATAATTTCAACAACAACAAAAAAGTTTTTAAAACATTACCATTGTTTTACCTTTTAACATCAATTAGCAAAAAACACAGAAATTCACATGCATCTTAGCTTAGACCCTAGTTGATACATGTAATATTGGGCCCCTGAGTGGCGCAGCAGTCTATGGTACTGCATCTCAGTGCAATTCCCTATTCAAATCCAGGCTGTATCACATCTGGCCGTGATTGGGAGTCCCATAGGGTGGCGCACAATTGGCAACAGCGTCGTCCGGGGTCGGCTGTCATTGTAAATAAGAATTTGTTCTTAACTGACTTGCCTAGTTAAAAATGTATTTGTTTGGAGAAGGCAACAGACCACAAGCTCTGTCTTATGGATCCTGTTTTTAAAATCGACAACATTGTTCCATAAAATGCTTTAACGTGATTGAGAAAAACTGTATTTAGACTCCCCCTGCTGGTCTGAGATCAGTCTTTGTTGTCTGTGAAGCTGGCCACGCCGCATGGCTCTTCTCTGGCACTGACCCAGAATCAGCCTGTACCTAACTGGCACTGACTGTTCCACTGTCAGAAGAACACACTGCTGTGGGAGAGAGAGGGTTGACTCTGCATGGTAACAGACAGGACACACACACACTCCCAGTCAGTGTGTGTGGTGACACCGACGAATAAAGGAGCTGAGTGCTAATGTGGCTCTACCAGTCTGTGGAGATGGAGAAGTTTTGATGGAGCATCTGCAGGACTGTTCTGATAAGGATCATTGTTCCTGCTCCCTGGGAGATGGAGTATGTTGCTGAGCAGGCCAATGACTGCAGTAGTTTTGGGTTGATGGAGAGGATCTGTTATACATGAGGTGTGGCATAGGATGCGCCTGCATATTTGTTTGTGTGTCTCTCTCTCTCCCCTCTTGTTATTACCATGTCTCTTCTCATTATGCCACTATTCCCTTAGCCTATGCTGCGGTACAGCTTGGAAAGTGTGTGTGTGTGTGTGTGTGTGTGTGTAACAAACATTTGACTGTAGAGTAGATGTGAAATGTGGGTTTGTGATTTGGATAATGTCTCGCCATCGACCCGTGTGTGTGTGTGTGTTGTTTAACATCCTGGCCATCTCTGACTCAGCAGCACCGTCACAGCGGCAGGAAAGTGGGTCAGTTGTGCCCGCTCCAAGGGTCAGGGGAAGAGGGTGGAGGGGATTGATAAGAGAAGTACAGTTGGAGGGATGGTTGATGTGAGAGGTGTGCTTGAGGAAAGGGAAGAAGAGAGATTTGGGTTTAATAGGCTACTATATAAGGAAGTATGTCCAGTGTAAAGCTTGAGCAAGGTTCAAAAGGATAGGAGGGGAAGGATGATTGTGATACTATTGTAGCAGGTCCTTGATATCATCAACATGAACCAATGTCCTGTTTTTCTAAACCTTGGGAACAAGGCTGTAACGTGATGGTCTCAGAAGTGGTAATTCCATATTTGTCTTGTGCTTTAGATCATCTCAAAGCTGACCTGGCTATTTGATCTGTGTCTGTTGTGAGGAACATAATCATTATAATTAGAGAGGTTAATTAAGGAGGCTAGAGGCCTGTGATTACCGCACTGCACTGATGTCTTAATCAGAGTAGGTACACGTCTAGGTGGTGTTGACTGACATCTGCCACCTAGTGGCAGTGCTGAAAACTGGTACTTTAGATTTGTGTGTTGTAAAATTGTTAGATATTACAGCACTGTTGGAGCTAGAAACACAAGCATTTCGCTACACCCGCAATAACATCTGCTAAACACGTGTATGTGACAAACAGATTTTGATTTACTAACTAAACTCCACTGACTATACACAACTTGTGAGAATTAGTCAAATAAATCATCTCTCGTGGTCAATGAGAAGTGTGTATGAATCCATGATGAAGATCAGTGCAGAACAGTTGGACATCAGGAGACGGACAAAGAGGTTAAAATATGCTTCTGCAGACTAATCACAGGGTTTCTCTCGCTGTCTGTCTCTATCTCTCTCGCCCCTGTGTCTGGACCACAGAGAGCAGAGCCCAGTAGGCTCCAATATTATCAAAATGTGTACTGGGGAGCTTTATCAAACAGCCTTTAATTCAACCTCAGCTGTAGCTTATTTACCCAATAGAGAGAGACAGAACGGAAGGAGGGAGGGTGGCAGTGGAACAGGTTGAGAGGGAGGGAGAGAAGTGCCAGGAGACAATAAGCCTTATGTCATTTCTTCCAAGGCGATGCTAAACAGGGAAAATCAAGGTATCACACCTGTGATCTTCACACCGTGGGTGTTTGGACCAGTCATATCAGCATACCTACCCATTGGAGAACGTGAACACTGACTATCTGCATTATTCACACACCCTCAGTAACGTGTGCTTGTGTCGTCACAGTCCATGCATGTGATACAGTGTGAAAGATCTTTATCTCAGAGAACCTTCACAGTAAATAGTGTGTGTGTGTGTGTGTGTGTGTGTGTGTGTGTGTACCCGTGAACTGAGAGAGCCTTTCCGACCAGCTTCAGTCATTAATTTCTCCCCTCACAGACCAAGGCAATGGCTATACATGCTGAGTTGGCACAATGCTCTCACTAACTCTTTACTTCTCTCTAATTTTCTCAGTTTCTGTCTCTTCTACTCTCTCTACCTCTCCTTGAAGTTATGTTCTCTTCTCTCTCTCTTTCTCTTTCTCTTTCTCTCTTGGCAGTGGCCCCTGTAGCCTGGGGACCTGGTTTAAATCTGGGAGCCAATCAGTGTTGCTGTCATAGGAGAGGAATGCAGCACTAGGTCTTAATGGGACCTCTCAGTAAGGAAGGCTGTATGATTGAGAGTTAATTACTTCCAGAATAACCCCACCCACCAATCAATCTATACTGCACTGTCAGGGATGACCTAACATGCAACAAGATACAACTGATTAGGCATAACAATATATGCTTTAAAATAGACAAAAGGGATACGTTCACTGGAATGGAAAAAAACCGGACTGTCCTATAAAGTCTCAACTTAAAAAAGAACTAAGATCTAAAGTGCAGGAACAGAACATACATAAACCAAACATTAACTCCAAGAAGGAACATTACACAGAGACTATAAGGGGTTCCATACTCTGTTCCAAGGCAAGTGTGCAAACCATCAAGTTCAAGTACAGACAATAATGATATATAACATTTAGATCTACTGATCATGTTTTAAGTACAAGCATTATTTTAGCAATAACAGTACAGAATATCAATGTATATCTGTACTTAGCTATTTTAAACTCATCAAGGGAAAAATAGTTCCCCCGGGGTGAACAGAGGGTTGGCATTTACCAATGACCCTCCGACCCTTCCAACAACCCTCCATTCTCAACCTATAGGTGAGAATGTCGCAGGAGGGGGTGGCTGCTGTTGGCTACGGGTTCCTGACCAATTGTGCTATTTTGTGTTTTTTTTTGCAAATAATATTTCCGCCATCGTTTCCTATGACTGAAAAGAGCTTCTGGACATCAGAACAGCGATTACTAACCTCAAACTGGATGATGATTTTTCCTTGAATGAGTCTGACGCCAAGGAGATACTGCCCAAATCCCAGTCATCCGTATGAATAGGAGAAGCCATTAGAGGTTGAAGAGCCGGATGCCTGGCAAGACTGCCAGGCATCCGATGGGATAATCCGCCTTTACCCTCCATTCTACTGGTGAACGTGTGATACCTGGAGAATAAACTGGATGTTCTCCGTTCGAGACCATCCTATCAACGGGACATTAAAATCTGTAATATTCTATGTTTCACCGAGTTGTGGCTGAACAAGGACATGGATAATATACAGTTAGCTGGGTTTTCCTGCATCGGCAAGACAGAACAGCAGCCTCCATCAGGGGGGTGGTGTGCGTATCTTTGTCAACATAATTTGGTGTGCAATATCTAATATTAAGGGAGACTCAAGGATTTGCTCGCCTGAGTTCAAGTACCTCATGATAAGCTGTAGACCACATTATTTACATAGAGTTTTCATCTATATTCTTCGTAGCTGTCTATTTGCCACCACAAACTGATGCTGGCATTAAGACCACACTCAACAAGCTGTATAAGGCCACAAGCAAACTAGAAAATGGACATCCAGAGTCAGCACTCCTAGTGGCCGGGGACATCCCGGCAACATCCGCACTTAGCTAAAGGCCAGAGCTGCCACTTTCAAGGAGCGGGACACTAATCCGGACGCTTATAAGAAATCACACTACGCCCTCAGATGAACCATCAAACAGGAAAAGCGGCAATACATGACTAAGATCGAATCCTACTACACCTGCTCTGACACTTGTCGGATGTGGCAGGGCTTGCAAACTATCACGGAATACAAAGGGAAACCCAGCAGTGAGCTGCCCAGTGACGCAAGCCTACAAGACAAGCTAAATCGCTTCTATGCTCGCTTCGAGTCAAGCAACACTGTACCATACATGAGAGCATCAGGTGTTCCTGATGACTGTGTGATCACGCTCTCCGTAGCCGATGTGAGTAAGACCTTTTAAACAGGTCAACATTCAGGCACTCATAGCATGTGCTGACCAGCTAGCAAGTGTCTACACTGACATTTTCAACCTCTCCCTGACCCAGTCTGTAAGACCTACATGTTTCAAGCAGACCACAATAGTCCCTGTGCCTAAGAACGCCAAAGTAACCTGCCTACATGACTACCGCCCCATAGCACTCACATCTGTAGCCATGAAATGCTTTAAAAGGCTGGTCATGGCTCACATCAACACCATCATCCCAGAAACCCTGGGCGTAGTCCAATTCGCATACACCTTAACCAAATACATTTAAACTCAGTTTTTTACAATTCTTGACATTTAATCCTAGTAAAAATACCCTGTCTTAGGTCAGTTAGGATCACCACTTTATTTTCAGAATGTGAAGAATAATAGTAGAGTGATTTATTTCAGCTTTTATTTATTTCATCACATTCCCAGTGGGTCAGAAGTTTACAGACACTCAATTAGTTTTTGGTAGCATTGCCTTTAAAATGGTTTAACTTGGGTCAAACTTAGCCTTCCACAAGCTTCCCACAATAAGTTGGGTGCATTTTGGCCCATTCCTCCTGACATTCCTCCACGCACACGCTTTGATTTCAGTCTGCCAACACATTTACTATAGGATTGAGGTCAGGCCTTTATGATGGCCACTCCAATAACTTGACATTGTTGTCCTTAAGCCATAAATGTTTAATGCTTTTCGACCTGTCCCCAAATTAATGTAATTGGTTCAGAGTTTGTTTTGATATTTTAACCTGCGTGTTGTTGGTCGCATTTGGTGTATTGGGACAAAATAAATGCATGCACGATGGCGCACAGCTGGTTTGGGTTCCGTGTAAAGGCATTTCCACCGTCATTTCTCACGTGATGAATTGTACACACAAAAAGATCCCACCATGTCGAACGAACAAATTGTCTGTCTGCATTTATAAAATTGTACTGGCATATATTATTTCCATCTTCACGGTCGTGACTTTTTTTCATGCATCAGCTAATTCATCAGGAAGTGGTTGGGTGGAAACCTCGTTATTGTGAAAGAATGATGGCAAATGTTAAACTTTATTTCTGGAATAAAGTTATATGTGGGATATAAGAAAGAATCTATGTCGCTCGTCATTTATATATTGGGCTCCATTTTAACAAATTGTACGCAATGGTAAATCTACGGGCAGGCACTATAGGTTCAGGTGTGTGTAAGAAATATTTGTACTATTTTCACAATCACTTATCCGCGCACTTGCTACGTTTGGGTTAAAAGGGCTGTGTTTTGATGAATAAACAAGTTGTGGGTGTGTCGAGGCTTGGCCTCTCAAGGGCCTATCAGAACGTGCTGCATGGCAAAACATATGGGTGTTTCAGTTTATGTATTGCCTTGGAATCAACTAATCAACCAATGTTACACGGAACCCAAACCGGCTGCGCGCGTGCGCCACCCTACACCCAACGCGATCACGACACGCAGGTTAAAATATCAAAACAAACACTGAACCAATGTCATTCATTTCGGGACAGGTCGAAAAGCATTAAACATGTATGGCTATTTAGCTTGCACTTGCTAGCTAATTTGTCCTATTAAGCTAGCTTGCTGTTGCTAGCTAATTTGTCCTGGGATATAAACATTGAGTTATTTTACCTAATATGCACAAGGTCCTCTACTCTGACAATTAATCCACACATAAAACGGCCAACCGAATCGTTTCTAGTCATCTCTCCTCCTTCCAGCCCTTTTCATCTTTGAACTTATATGGTGATTGGCATCTAAACTTTCATAGTATTACCACGACCACCGGCAAAACAGTTTGTCTTTCAATCACCTGGGTACCTGCTTCTATAAACCAATGAGGAGATGGGAGAGGCAGGACTTTCAGCACGTTCTGCATCAGAAATAGAAAGGAATTATATTTTAGCCCGTGGCAACACAGACACTTGTTGGCGGCGCGAGCAGTGTGGGTGCAATAAATGAATAACATGGATTTCGAAAATTATTTTGTGATGCTCGCACAACGGACGTGTCCGGTCTGGTCAGCATGTCAGTCTGTAATCGTTTGTTAAATGGCTTACAGAAATTAAATAACAAAATGTAGACCTATACCACCTTTGCTAAATACGTGAACTTCAACCCATTTGCAGTCCACATTGTTCTAAGTAATTGCATGGCTTTAAAGGCAAATGGTGCTATCTTTGAGAACTGAAATACTGGTGGATGTTGTGACTGATATCCTGCAATAATTGGCTGTTGAGACTATAGTTTTTGTTATTATTCTTGGAATTCACTATGCCTATTGTAAATTGCATTTAACAAGCTAGATTAAATTAATGATTGATAAGGCCTAAAAAGAGAACAAATAATTCTAATCAAATTCTAAACCAAATGAAACAACTTGTTTTAAATAGGCTATGTCACACTTACAGGCACCAAAAATTGCTCCCTTTGGGCATTTAATATTAAAACAAAGCAGACTATGGAGGGTTTTATGCACATCCAAAACGAGACCTGCATGGCTAAAATAATGTGGGCCTGCCTACAACGCATAGATAAACAAAGGAATGTCAGCTCACTGTTTTACTCCTCTCAAACTTGATATTTTAATAAAGCTTTGGTGATTTAAGATGTATATCCAAGTTGTCTCGGGAGCCAAACCCTTTATTGACAGTCTAGACCAGTGGTTCCTAAACTTTTTATAGTCCCGTACCCCTTCAAACATTCAACCTCCAGCCGCATACCTCCTCTAGTACCAGGATCAGCGCACTCTCAAATGTTGTTTTTTGCCATCATTGTAAGCCTGCCACACACTATATGATACATTTATTAAACATAAGAATGAGTGTGAGTTTTTGTCACAACCCGGCTTGTGGGAAGTGACAAAGGCAAAAAAAAATATATAACAATAATCAATTATTTTCTCTTATTTAACCATCTTGCATATAAAATCTTATTTGTGAATAACTCACCACAGGTTAATGAGAAGGGTGTGATTGAAAGGATGCTCATAAATCTGCAATGTTGGGTTGTATTGGATTGCAATTTTCACAGAACCACTTTTTTCCATTTCGATGAGGCTCTCTTGTTCAGATATCGGTAAGTGGAGTGCAGGCAGGGCATGAAAGGGATAACGAATCCAGTTTGTCTCATCCATTTGGGGAATGTACCTGTGTAATTGCGCACCCAACTCATTTGGGTGCTTCGCTGTATCACATTTGACATTGTCCGTAAGCTTGAGTTCATTTGCACACACAATATCATGCAATGATGTAAAGACCTATGCATTGTCCTTGTTAATGCAGACAGAGAAGAGCTCCAACTTCTTAATCATAGCCTCAATTTTGGCCAGTCGTGTGAGAAACTCATCATGCAAGAGGTCAGTCAAGTGAAAATGGTCAGTGTAGAAAACTTTAAGCTTGTTCCTAATTTTTTTTTAAACGTGTCAATAGTTTGCCCCTTGATAACCAGCGCACTTCTGTATGTTGTAAAGGCGTTACATGGTCGCTGCCCATAGCATTGCGTAGTGCAGAAAATACACGGGAGTTCAGTGGCCTTTCTTTAAAAAAATGTAAACCATTTTCACAAACATCTTTTCAAGCTGCATTCCCTTGGCCGCAAGAGCCTCTCGGTGGATGCTGCAGTGTACCCAAGTGTCGTCGGGAGCAACTGCTTGCATGCGCATTACCACTCCACTATGTCTCCCTGTCATGGCTTTTGCGCCATCAGTACAGATACTAACACCACCAAAGTCCATTTGATATCGCAAAGCTGTTCAGTACTTTAAAAATATGCTATATACCAGGAGCTGCGCCAGGCTCGTGTCAACAGTGTCAACAGACTCATCCAGTTGTAACACAGAATTCACTGGCTTGTGTGTGAAGCAGTAATTCTTTCAAAACATCTGCCATGTCACTGATGCGTTGTGAAACAGTGTTGTTTGATGGGGTCATTGTCTGTATAGTTATTTTTTTGCTTTTTCCCCCAGTATTGTCCCAGCCATATCCGCGGCAGCAGGAAGAATTAAGTCAATCACAATAGTTTGGGACTTGCCTGTCCTAGCCAGTCGGTAGCTCACCAAATAAGACGCTTCTAGCCCCTTCTAATTAATGGTATCTGTTGCTTTTATACATGTCTTACTACACGAAAGTCGTGTTAATTCTCGCTCATAAAACTCCGGCTTACTGGCTTATTTTTCTAATTGGCATGTTTTGTTTCTAAATGTCTGCACAAGAGGGAAGGTTTCATTGAGTTGTGAGATAGTATTTTTGCACATATAACACACTGAAGGCCCTACTCCCAATATAAGTGAACTCCTAATCAATGTAGTTCTCATCATGTTTGCGCCTCTAAGATGGTCCAACATCGCTGTCTGTTGTTCTGTGTTTTCCCGGGTAAGGGGGCAGTAGCTCTTCGGCTGAATCAGATTCACAACTGTCAGTGTCCATGCTAGCTGGGCTAACAACAAATGTAGAATTACTGATGCTGGCATTGGATGTGCTCGTTGGAGTCCTTCGTCGACAGGTGCAGGTGTAGTACTGCTGGTAGTAGCAGTACTACCAGTAGAGCTGGTATGTGTCTCTATGGACACGAGCCTTTTAAAAATAATTTATCAATTTTCGAGCAAACGGAATGAGCAGCAGCTACGTTTGGCTACATAGTGGAATTCCCGCGATAAAGTAACGGTTAATGTGATTGGATGTTAATTATTTGACTAGACTACCTGTGTTTGACATTGTGTTATTTCGCTGAACACTAGATGGTTTAATTTAATTTTTGGCAGTGAAACGAGGCTAATCAGGCTAGAAAACTCACACAAATGTATAGCCCCATTGGATAAAATAATTATTTTATGTGAATCACATTTTTATTTGGCGTACCCCAGGTTGGTAATACCTGGTCTAATCCCCTGAAAATATCTCTATTAGTGCTGCATGAAACTAGCACTTTGGATCATGTTTTTAGGGACACAACTCAAATATTACCACCCCACCCATCTGAGCACAAGCGAGCTGATATAAGACAGATGAATTGCCGAACCTAGTGTTAAGGATGGAAAATGCCAGTGTGCCAGTTTTTACATGACGAAATTGCAAACTAACGTGTGTTTGACACTAGCACCGTCTTAACGCCAGCCGAAAATAGAGCCCATTATGTGTATAGTGCAAAGTGCGTGTTAATGTGCATAAAATGAAACGGATATTTGTTAGGCAGTGGTTTTTACTGTTTAGCTCGCGGTGCAGCCGTCACACACCACCCCTCTAGTTTCCAGCTGGCAGGCCAGCAGGAAAGGAAGTCAGCCGTGGCATTGTCCTTTCCCGGGACATAGCTGATGGTGAACCTGTATGGCTGCATGGAAAGGTACCCGTGGGGGATGTGGGCATTGGAGTCCTTTATCCTGTCCATCCACTGCAGAGCACCATGGTCCATCTCTACTGAGAACTTCCGGCCAAAGAGAGAGTACCTGAACGAATCTAAAGACCACTTGACTGCCATGCACTCCTTCTCCACTGTCAAATACCAAGTGTCTCTCGGCAACAGCTTCCGGCTGATGTAAGGAATTGATCATGTAATTTCAGATACGTGAAGCTAACCTGATGATATCTCTCAATATTTGCCACGGTTAATTGGATATTTGAGTGACATAAAAGGGAACTATTCCTGACAAGTGTAAGTGGTTTAGGTTAATTTTCCTTCCTTTGTGGGCTCTCTGCCTGTCAAGCATCAAAAGGGTGCATTTGCAGATGTACTGTTAGCTGATAACGTTCACTTTGCAAGCTACTGGTCGAAACGTTGTACAGTTGGCTAAACATAGTGGTAAGGAGACCTAATGTACTTTTTCCCCCAACCAACGTAGGCTTACATAGCGAAGTTGGCTAGCATTATCTCCTTTTGTTTTGGTGTTTAATCACGATGTCAAGCTCATTCCAAAAGCATAATCTCTAATGAGGCAAGCTAAATGTTGCTTGCTTAGCTATCTAGCTACACGCCAAATGAATAGGCTACCCTCACATATCTGACATGATATGATCAATAAAAGGCATGCAGTTACCTGCTGTATAACTCTGATGATGTTAACACAAAGCAGCTCTAACATTTATTTAACAATCCCTTGAAAACAGCATGTCCTATAGTTGTCAATGTTTTTTTGCAGAGCTGTGGGTCTCCTCCGCCGAGCAGCCAAATCCATCACATTGCAATGTATTGCAATGTATAGTGACCTATAAATTACTCTGTCACGTTTGCCATTCCTCATCTGCTGATCCAAGGCCTGTGTTGTGTGCCCGTGGCCTCAGTTAAACAATAAGTCATTTAAACTAGAATTATAATCCCTCTCTCTCTCCATCCCAGGTCTTGGATTTAAGGTGACATTCTATGACTACATTTTCCCCAACAGAGTAAACAAATCCATCAATAATACAGCTGTGTATATCAGCAGCCATTTGTTGTGTGTTTCAGTGTAGACCAGGGTTGGGCAACTTTGATGGGGGTGAAGGCCACAAAACATATATGAAATCACGATGGCCGCAGTGGCTCGCGGGTCTGTGTACCCACATCCCCCCCCCATATTCTACACATTTTGCCATTGGGTGTAGATAAAATGTGTGTGTGGGGGTGGGGGGGTGGCAGTGTTACACTAGCTTAATCCCTTAGATCCTTATAGAATATTTGATTATAGGGCTGTTCCCCTTGCCTGTCTCTTGATTAATCACCCCTGGTGAAAAGAGGTGTGTGTGTGTGTGTGTGTGTGTGTGGTTATGAACAATGATATTATTATCCCTTTGTGTGTGGTTTCAGGTCAGCTATACAATGATTCATTTTCAGTGGAGGTAGTAGTGTACACCTGATACTTTAGCAGAAATTCATTAGTTGTACCAGAAACTCGTTAGAAAAACTGTGTCAGGAACGCTACAGCAGTCCTGATGTGGCCTGATGTGTTTGTAGTTTTCCAGTGGTCCAGCTGGGGGCAGCAGACCAGGCTCGCTATCTGTCACCACTGCAGTATACATGCTAATCCCATTGGTGTTGCCATGGCGACGGGGCCCAGTGGTGACGCAAGAGAGGCCTAATGAAGTGGAACGCAGAGGGCAGTGTTGAGCCGAGAGATGTAAGTAGAGAGACAGAGACAGGCCTAGAGGAAGGGGGAGAAAGAAAGGAAGAGAGTAGTACACTTATTTACAATGTGCTTATCACTATCTCAATAATTCAATAAGTATGGTGCATGTTTTGTCATTCATAGTTGAGACCATCTACTCAGTTTATTGGGTACACTCATCTAGTACCAACTCGGACCCCCCCCCCCCCCCCCCCCCGACTCCAGAACAGCCTGAGTTATTCATGGGTTGCAAATGTTGCTCAATTGTTATCAAGGGACCTAATGTGTGCCAGGAATTCGCCACACCATTAGACCTGTACCGTTGACAGCAGGCAGGATGGGGCATGGACTCATAATGCTTACGTCAAATTCTGACTTTGCCATCAGCATGACGCAACAGGAACCGGGACTAGGCAATGTTTTCCACTCCTAATTTGTCCAGTGTTGTTGATCGCATGCCCACTGGAGCCACTTCTTGTGTTTAGCAAATAGGAGTGGAACCCGGTGTGGTATTTTGCTGCAATAACCCATCCGTGACCAGGACTGATGAGTTGTGCGTTCCCAGATGCCGTTCTGCACACCTGTTGTACTGTGCTGTTATTTGCCTGTTTGTGGCCTGCCTGTAAGCTTGCGCGATTCTGGCCGTTCTTCTTCAACCTCTCATCAACTAGCTGTTTTTGCTCACTAGTCTGCCGCTGACAGGATGTTTTTTGTTTGTCGCACTATTCTGTGAGGCCGGACGTTTCTGAGATACTGGAACTGGCGATCATACCATGCTCAAAGTCGCTTAGGTCACTTGTTTTGCCCATTCTACCGTTCAGTTGAACAGTAACTGAAAACAGGCATTCAGTTACTGTTCACTGGAGAGACGCTATCGGAGTCGGTGCAGCCAGCTGGTTTCTCCAAGCATCGCGCCGACAGAAACAAACATCTTTGTTTGTTTCTGTCGGACTCTCCTTCACTGCAGCCGAGGTGAGTAAAACATTTAAACGTGTTAACCCTCGCAAGGCTGCAGGTCCAGACGGCATCCCCAGCCGCGCCCTCAGAGCATGCGCAGACCAGCTGGCTGGTGTGTTTACGGACATATTCAATCAATCCCTATCCCAGTCTGCTGTTCCCACATGCTTCAAGAGGGCCACCATTGTTCCTGTTCCCAAGAAAGCTAAGGTATGACAGTTTTATATAACAGGCCACTTGTTTTGCCCATTCTACTGTTCAGTTGAACAGTAACTGAATGCCTGTTTTATATAACAGGTCACTTGTTTTGCCCATTCTACCGTTCAGTTGAACAGTAACTGAATGCCTGCTTCATATAACAAGCCATGCAACTCACTGTCTGTAGGAGCGAGCCATTTTTGTGAACGGGGTGCATGTTCTGTCTGTCAGAGTGGTGAGTAACAGGCAGGCAGTTATGAGGTAAGTCAGTACCAGGAGAATGTTTATTGACTGGGAGCCCTGATGGCCCTGGTGACCATGCCTTTAGCGTAGTGACAACTCTCTCTCATTAAATAACAGTATAATTCTGTGTCCCAGCGGAGACTAACGCTAAGGGAGAGTTTCAGCTGCTGGTAATGAAGGCCTTGATCTAGTATCAGATTATCCCTGATCCTAACCTTAGCAATCACGGGTGGTGAAATATATCTGATCTAGGACCAGTGGTTAGGGTCAAGGTATACATCCTCCATGTAGCCTAGCTCCATCCCACTGTTGCTCCTTTAATTGACTAATGAGCCTGTCGTTAACCCTGCTTCATTAGGCTATCCAGAGGACACACTTAGCAGGACAAAGTTTGACATGAACATGCTGAAGAGTTCAGTGTATAATTAGCCATTTCTGCATTCAACACTGGTACATGGTGGCTCAGTCAGACGAGACAGAGGATACTGTAGTTGTGTGTCCATACTGAAACCCTACCCACTGTTGGGGGGCTTAAGGATATCTGCAAGAAGGGCTCTGTTTGGAGGAAATATATTCACTAATCTGGTTGAGGGATTTAGGGGACCAACTGTTGCCTCTCACTATTACCCTGATTTGTCTCCAGTGTGGTTTGTTGGGCCTGGCAGCCTGGGACTGTGGAGTTAAGGAGAGGGTGGTGGTGACATGCTGTCCTGAAGCTGTGTTTTGTAGTGAAGAACGTTTTGGGCTTATTGATGATATCTCAGAGATACAGCGAAATGGGCCATTATCTGGTCCAGGTTTGTTAGGGTGTGTCCTATTAAGGTGTGGAACAAGGAAGCTAGTCTAGCTAGCTTATTAGCCCTACTGGCATACTGACCTTGTTGTAGGATCCTCAGTAGAGTAGCAGCTTGATGTCAGACAGAGACTAACAGTAGGTTGACCTGGTCTTACATAGCAGGCCATGTCAACTGTCCCTTTGTTGTCATGCTACTGTGCAGACTGTCCTGTCTTCCCATAATGTAGTGATGCCAATGGGCTGTCCCTACCAGCTGAGAGACTCTGAGGGATGCTGGCTGCCCTTGTCTTCTAGCACCAGGCACATTATTTAGGCCATTAGTGATTAGCTCAAGGACGTGGTGCTACCGCTCATCTCACACTGGGCTCTCTGCGGTCAATGACTCATGAAGTCAGCAGAACAAGCACTTTCTAGAGGTGTGTGTGTGTGTGTGTGTGTGTGTGTGTGCGTGCGTGCACATGTATACACACAGTATGTTGAGTATGTGAATGTACCTGTTTGTGTGTGCTCCTGTTTGCCGTTTGATATCATCTTCAGTAGAGCCCGACAGATAAATCTGTTGACCGATGTTATCGGACGATATTAGCCTTTCACAGAAATATTTGTTTCTGTCTTTATTGCACAGATAAAGCACCGATATTACAGTGCCTTCGGGAAGTATTCAGACACCTAGACTTTTCCCCACATTTTGTTACGTTACAGCCTTATTCCAAAATGGATTAAATAAAAAAACATCCTCATCGATCTACACACAATACCCCATAATGACAAAGTGAAACAGGTTTTACCAAATGCACAGTACCAGTCAAAAGTTTGGACACACCTACTCATTCAATGGATTTTCTACTATTTCGACTATTGTAGAATAATAGTGAAGACATCACAACTATGAAATAACACGTATGGAATCATGTAGTAACCAAAAAAGTGTTAAACAAATCAAAATACATTTTAGATTCTTCAAAGTAGCCACCCTGACAGCTTTGGACACTCCAAACGTTTGACTGGTACTGTATTAAACATTTAAAATGGATACCTTATTTACGTAAGTATTTAGACCCTTTGCTATGAGACTCGAAATTGAGCTGGGGTACATCCTGTTTCCATTGATCATCCTTACGATCGTGGAGTGCTGATGGTGGTGCCAGCCTGTTCAGACGGGCAGGCTAGCTGCGGGTCTGTCATGGTCAGACTGCTGCTGGAACTGTCCCGTTTGTTTGTGTCTAAGACTATCCATTGGCCTGGGGAAACTGTTTTAGAGGTTAAGACACAATGATATGCCTGGTTGGGAGAGGGTGGGCCAAAGCCAGACTTTACTTCCAGAGAAGGTATATGGTAGAGGGCACACACACAGCTGTAGGAGGTTTTCAACAGGGGGAAATAATGTTATCATTCATGCAGGGACAAATCTCAGAGCATCAAAGCAATTGACACTTTCCAGTGGCTGGGCCCAAAAGCCAGAGGACGGAGAAGAACAGGATGAGTTTGAGGAAAGGCTATTAACTTTAACACAGTGGAGACACTGATGACGGGTGTCTGTCACAGCAGGAGATGTGGTGAGGGAGGTTCTCGCATGACTGGGTGGATGAGTGCAGTAGCCTTCATTGCAGTACACTAAGAGCAGTGTGCTAGAAGTCTGTGCTAGGCTTGCTACCTTAATCATTGTATTAGAGGCCTATGGCTTTATTTACCAGCAGAGTAGTCCTGCACAGTGATGCGCACACACTGTTTCCATGGCAACACAATCTCGTGGTTTTAATTCACCATCAGACTCTTTGTTGGCCCGATAAGGCCAAAAAAATGGCTCAGCAGCATCCAACCATTCAAAGATTGTGGTTAGAATGTACAGTGCTGTCAAAGTATTCATACCCCTTAACTTTTTCTCACATTTTGTTGTCTTAGAGCCTGAATTTCAAACACAGATTTAACCACAAAGACCTGGGAGGTTTTCCAATGCCTCACAAAGATTGGCACCTATTGGTAGATGGGTAAAATTAAAACAGTAATTGAATATCCATTTGAGCATGGTGACTAAAACCGTTACAGAGGTGAATGACTGTGATATGAGAGAACTGAGGATGGATCAACAGCATTGTAGTTACTTCACAATACTAACCTAATTGACAGTGAAAAGAAGAAAGTGCAGAATTCTGCCTGTGCGGAATAAAACATTCCATAACTTGCATCCTGTTAGCAACAAGGCACTAAAGTAATACAAATGTGACAAAGCAATTCACTTTTGCCCTGAATACAAAGTATAAGGTTTGGGCCAAATCCAATAGAACACATTACTGAGTACCACTCTCTGTATTTTCAGGCTTAGTTGTAGCTGCATAATGTTATGGGTATGCTTGTAATCATTAAGGACTGGGGAGATTTTCAGGATAAAAAATAAATGGAATTGTGCTAAGTACAGGCAAGAAGACATTGAATGTTCCCGAGTGGCCGAATTACAGTTTTGACTTAAATCTACTTGAAAATCTATGGCAAGACCTGAAAATGATTGTCTAGCAATGATCATCAACCAATTTGACAGAGCTTGAAGAATTTTTGAAAAGAATTATGGGCAAATGTTGCACAATCCAGGTGTGGAAAGATCTTAGCAACTTACCCAGAAAGACTCAAAGCTTCAATCACTGCCAAAGGTGCTTCTACAAAGTATCGACTCAGGGGTGGGAAAACTTACGTAAATGAGATATTTATTTAATTTAATTTTCAACAAATTTGCAAAAAAAAATCTAAAAACCTGTTTTCACTTATATGGTATTGTGTGTAGATGGGTGAGAGAGAAAAACTGAATGAATCAATGTTGAATTCAGGCTGTAACGCAACATGTGGTGTAAGTCCATGAGTATTAAAACGTTCTGAAGGCACTGTATCTGTCAATCACACAGAGGGATCTACATCATACAGAAGCACAGAATCTCACACACACAATAAAAAACATGGATCTTATTGGAGGTCAGTATCCCTCTGTCCTCCTGCTTGTTCTGATGGGATTTTGTCATTGAGCTCACTGAATCATTATTGCACCACCGTATACAAAAATACACTGTAAAAAAACCTGAGTCCATTGCAAAATGTAGTGCATGTGCTCATCATATCACAGCATATGTTAGCATGTGCGAACACTCTCCCAAGGACTGTGTCGCTGTGACGTGTCAAGAGGAAACCGTTTGGCCTCCTCTCTCTCTCTGACGAGCATTGTGTCAGCGGCTAACAGTTAGCCTTTCCACTGTGTGTCTGAGAGACAGATGGCCTAGCTGTGGGAGGGGTCTAAGCCACCAGGCAGCACTGGGACGACAGGACTGACTGGCTACAGCCCGGGAGAGAGGGAGCTAGCCAGGTACCCCTCCGAGTGACTATGGAAGGTGTGCAATGCAGTGTCAAACAGACGATACAAAGACCAAGAGAAAGAAACATGGATAGAGCGAGAGAGAGATCAGTCTAGTCTACTCAGTTATATTATGCTTATTCACGTCCGACTGGTGTCTATGGACGTGATGAAATGGGCTGAGAGTTGTGTTCACTCGAAATACATGACAGCCGTGTTGTTTGGATTTGTCGTTGTTACATGGCATCTGTATTCCTGTGATGTGTTGTGATGTAGTTAACACACATCTTCCTGTTTGTCTGGCTGTCTACAGGAAACAAGCTGAATAAGGACCTGAAGCACTATCTGAGCCAGCGCTTCCAGAAGTCCTCTCCGGACCACGAGCTGCAGCAGACCATCCGAGACAACCTCTACCGCCACGCCGTGCCTTGTGAGTAGCACACCCTTTTATACTCCTCCTCGTCGTTCTCTTCTTCCTCCTCATCTTGATGTCATTGTTTTGTAGCTTTGCAAGGACTCTGTGCTGTTTGGTGAAGCTTCACACTGGACATTGGGGATTTTGGCTGGTCATACTCATGTTGCTGTATGTCTCTTAGTCATCTGAATGGTTGTCAGGTTTTAAGGGAGCTTCTTTCCCCTCAAAAATAAAAAAAATACTTAGATTACTATTTGAGTCGTAGGCACTGGACAACACACAGACCGCAGTAGATGGTGGTCTCCTCCCACTGACGATTGGAACCAGATTAATATGGAGCTCATGCTCTCAACCCTCGTCATTCATTAAATCAGCCAGATGTTTAGTTTTCAATACTATGTGATTAGAGCAAGAAGCTCCAGCACACCCCATGGTCGATAGGCCAGGAGGCTCTCCCTCCGCTCGATCAATAGGCAGAGTGATTAAACGCACTACGTCTTGATCAGAACCTCACGCACATCTTCACTCCTATTTTTTCTCACATTGTACAGTATGTCATGATGTCCAAGGATTCAGGCCTGTTTTCTGTGGGGCAGCTGTCCTGTATAGATTGTGTGAAGGAAATGCAGAGGTACCTTGAGGCTTCGAATGTATCATATTTCTCAGTGTCAATAATGTTTCACAGTGACATGGGGGGACCGATAGTGCAACATTGAGATAGATCAAATTCTATTTGTCACATATGCCGAATACAACAGGTGTATACCTTACCGTGAAATGCTTACTTACAAGCGCAGTTTTAAGAAAAATACCTAAATCCAGCTGTGTTAACCAATCCCTGTACAGCAGCTGGGATTATCATCTTCCTCATAATGGAGATGGAATTCCCTAGTGATCGTGAGCTGGCCATGACACTCAAACAGATGGAAAGAGAGAGAAGGAACTCGATCAACTCATAGTACATAGTGAGACTAGGAGTCCTACACAGGACATATAATGTATGATCAGGTTAAAGATGTGTAGTTAGCAGCAGCCATTTTGCATTTGTCATTAATGCATGGCAGGGTTCTCGTGGTTTATTTGTTATATGAAGCATAGTTTATTTGTTGGGCTAGGTTACTTTAGTCCCCTTCACCCAACCCACAATTCAATGGGTCTACTGCATTATCAGGGCCTTGAGTAGTAGGGGCATGTCAACAATGTTAATTACATGCCTCTTTCAATGCTTTGTTATCCAAGTATGTTTTCTAATGCCCCCAGATACACCATCAAAGTCTACTCCTATAGTGCACATTTTTTCTTGGGGCCCCATTGCAAAATAGGTAGAATTGCAGGAAATTAGCTTTAAAACTGCAATTCTTTTTCTCAGCAAAATATATAAAATCTAGCTTTTAAACTGTATAATGTTCTCTCTGCCCATGGCAAAATGTGTAGAATTGCATGAAATGTGCTTTAAAACATCAAAATGTCTCTGAGGCCAAGAAAAACACCTACGCCACGCTAACCACTGCTGCTGAAATAAATCCTAGGGGGAACACTAGGATTAACAGGACTTTTTCCTAAGGATTCTCATCATTGGGTATTCAATTAGTTTATTCATGACCCTCTCACGCAAATTGCTATCTGTATTCCAGGGGCTTTTTCCTCAGGACTTTATTGGAATTACCCAGTGTGCCATATGTCAGCCAGACAGGCCTGGATTGTGCTAGTCTGGTCATAATGGCCATTTTAATTACCAAAGGCCTAGCTCTTCTCTCTGACTCTTATTGACACCCTGATAAACTGTATTATGGTTAACCCTAGAAACATATCACCATGAAGGTGTACCATTTGTACTTTGGGATATGTCGTAATAAGAAGAATACCTAGCTAGGAACATAATTTTGATTGGTTCCCACTGGCTGTTGGTGAAATTTACATTCTCGGATAATCGATTTACATGTATTAATTTGATTAAGTTATTCCAAAAAGATACATTATAGATTTGGGAAGAGGATGTGAGAAGGGCACCAAGACTGGTTATGTTTTCAGCAGTGGTTTGGTTTCTCCACTGGTCATCTCCAGGCCCTGGAGACTGGAGGTCAGTGTGTGGTGGTATAGTTGTGTCCATGGGTCAACTCGTGTGCATGAGGCGGCTGTGATTAATGGACAGAAAGCAGCTGGAGGTGACAGATGGCCTAACCCTAACCCTACTCGCTCTGCTCTACTCCTGACTGGGGACATCCTCCTCAAGCCTCTCGTCTCCTCTATGGTGCTCAAACCATGCAGCTCAAACTCCCCTCCCTCTCTTTCTCACACACACACACACACACACCATCAAGACAATGCTTGACTCCACTCTATCATCATTCATGTAATCAGACAGCGTCTGTGTGTGCAGCTGCTTCTTTGGTTAACATGCTGAAGCTTTGAAAGGCTGACCAGAGTGTGGCCCCACCAGGTGGCCAGTGACCAGAGCAGGGGGGTGGGGTGACTGACAGGGGACGGGTGACAATGAGGACATGTGACCCTGACAGAGGAGAAATTTGTCTGGGGATGTCTCAAGTGTTATGTCAATGAATCCTAGTCTGTGTAGTAGACGTTTTCTCAGGTCCAATAAGGCTGTGTCTAGACTTGACAGTTCATGCAGCTTTAGGATTCTGATCATAGAGTTCTGATCATAGAATTCTAAACGAGTCATGCATCTACACCTATATTTAAATGTGTCCACATTACAGAATTCTGTGCTATATTAAAATGCCAGTATGCATTCTACAAATGTGGAATAGGCTAAATATGATGATGATGATGATGATGATGATAATAATAATAATAATCATAATAATAATAATAGTTAGCAAGCAACACTAAAGAGATTTCAAACTCGTTAGCATAACTCTAGCCAAACAAAAAAATATTTGTTCTAAATATTAGCTAGCTGGCTAGCAGTTATGAGGCCAGCAACACATTCCTCACACGCTAGGAACGTACTGTATTTCCTCCAACGTTATAATGAAAAGGTGCCTCAAAACACAAGTTTTCTGGAGAGTGCTGATGACGTTGCCACTGTATGCACTTTAGGCAGCCTGATTGCTTCCAGACTGAGGAGAAATCTGCACAATGCATCCCTGACCACCTTCTGAAGTGGTCAGCCAGATCTGAACACAACCTGTCTTTTCAATGCCATCTTTGTATTCTGATAGCATATGCCACATGTAAGTGTCAAGTGTAGACACGACCAAAGTTTGACCCGGACCTGACTGGATCGATCCTTTAAAAAAAAGAAGGGGGACCCGAGAACAATCATAACCAACCCCAAATGGGACCGGAGTGACAAAAAAAATCATGTTTATCAGCCAAGTTGCTCATCTGGTTAATAGGTCTTTGTATGTTGGCTAAGCTTTCTACAAGTTAATAAATTAACCTTATTACCGTGAAATAAATATGCTACAGATTATGCAGAGCCATGACCGGGTCCACTTGGGTCTATCAGCTGTAGTTACATAGAATCGAGACCCTATAACAATCAAACATGAACTGACCCAAAACCCAGGGACAAGTTTGCATTTTGGACTCTGTTCGGGTTTTGGGTATTCTGATTCGGGTGGACCCGTGAAGACCTCTACTGTGTAATACTGCCACAAGTTGACAGATACAGTAGGATGGAAGTCTTATTGGCTTATAGGACAGTGCTATTGGTTTAGCGTATTAGTGTTGATTGACCTGATAGGATTTAGATGGGAGAAACACTTTAGTCCTGGACAACATGCCTTTAATTAAATGATGCCATGTACTTTGTATCCCCTCTCCTTCCCTTAGCAGAGCCAGGGTTCAGTTCAGCCGGTGTCCCTCCCTGATCTACTACAGATCAAAACACCTATTGTTGTCCTGGATGGGAAATATCAGCTGCTACAGCATAGAAGACCAGCGTGATAACTATAGTTCCTCTTCTGTCTTTCCTCCTATCACATTGTTGACTTCTCACCTACCACACCACAGCCCTTCTCCACTTCCAAATACCACAGCCCGTCTCCACCTCCAAATACCACAGCCCGTCTCCACCTCCAAATACCACAGCCCGTCTCCACCTCCAAATACCACAGCCCTTCTCCACCTCCAAATACCACAGCCCTTCTCCACCTCCAAATACCACAGCCCTTCTCCACCTCCAAATACCACAGCCCTTCTCCACCTCCAAATACCACAGCCCGTCTCCACCTCCAAATACCACAGCCCGTCTCCACCTCCAAATACCACAGCCCGTCTCCACCTCCAAATACCACAGCCCGTCTCCACCTCCAAATACCACAGCCCGTCTCCACCTCCAAATACCACAGCCCGCTATGTCGCTATTTCTTTTTTTTCTGTCTCCCTCTACTTCCTTTTTTTCCTCTCCAATCTTCCGGCGTCCTTCGGCTTCCCTGCGGTCACCTAGCGCTCATTCCCGATCCCATACCTACTCTCAATCCTGACTCCCACTGCTGTAGCTGTGGCTGCTGTTCCCTCTCCTCCCCTGTTGTTTTCCACTCGTTGCTGTGATCAGCTCAGCAGCAGCAGAGCTCTCCTCACTGGGTTTGTGCCTCAGCCTGCCTGCGCTGCATAGAGAAATCAGCAGGATCCCTGCTACAGACTGGTAGCTACCACTCTACTCTCTCTCTCGCTCCCCCACTCTTTGCATCAAGGCAGGTGTGCTGTGCTTTGTCTGCTGTTATTTTTCCACTGTTTCTTTCTCCTAGATGACGGGTGGCTGGAGAGGTGCAGTGAGCAAGTGAGCGTGTGTGTGGGGAGGTGTGTGATGTTTCACCATTCTTGAACATGGTGGATGGCTTGCATATAGGCTAAAAGGATGTGGTGGGGGTGGGGTCGAGGTTGCGTTGGGGGTGGGGTTGGAGAGGGGGATGGGCAGAAGGGAAGAGGGAGGATGGAACTAAGCACACGCGCAAGCATGCTCAGCTATGTAGCTAGCACACAGGCACAGATGGGGACTGCTAGTAGCACGTTTTCCCTGCCTCATTTTACCCTGCAGGGTTTGTATGTAGGACCTGCTTTTCACAGGCTTCTCTGTATAGGGCTTGACATTAATGCTAGCCTGCTTGTCTGGGACGAGTAAAGAAATAATTGTCGGACAAGCAGAATATATATTGAAGTTGTCTGAATAGAAGTAAAAAATATCACACAACAATCACAATATCAAACAAGGCAACAGTAAACATCTCATCCCCCCACGAATGATGCTGCACCCTCCTTGGGCCAATTAAGATATTGTGTGTGACTAACAGATTTCAGTTCATTACTATAGCTCCCACCTTGGGCCAGTCAGTGCCGTTTTGTAAATGCCAGATCTTTATAGTATGACTCTTCATTCACCCAAGTTTTGTCAAAATCGGCCCCTTGCTTTGTGAAATACCGCGTGTGACTAACGTACGAACGAACAGACGGAGACATATCCACAGTCCCCTTCCCGATTTCATCGTGGGGGACAACAATTATTCAGAATTGAATTGGATCAGTGTCCTCTGGATTCGATGTGTTACGCACTGTATCTGTTCTCCCAATCTGTGCAGAGCACACCGGAGTAAAATGATCATTGGTAATGCGTGTGTGCAGAGCACATAGGAGTAAAATTATCATTGGTAATGCGTGTGTGCAGAGCACATTGGAGTAAAATTATCATTGGTAATGCGTGTGTGCAGAGCACATCGGAGTAAAATGATAATTGGAAATGCGTGTGTGCAGAGCACATCGGAGTAAAATGATCATTGGTAATGCGTGTGTGCAGAACACATCGGAGTAAAATGATCATTGGTAATGCGTGTGTGCAGAACACATCGGAGTAAAATTACCATTGGTAATGCGTGTGTACAGAACACATCGGCGTAAAATGATCATTGGTAATGCTTGTGTGCAGAACACATCGGCGTAAAATTATCATTGGTAATGCATGTGTGCAGAACACATTGGAGTAAAATGATCATTGGTAATGCGTGTGTGCAGAGAATGAGAGACATTGCAGCAGCAGGTAGCCTATAAAATTATAAGCAAACGGACTAGATAGCCAAATCAAAATATACAGTGCATTTGGAAAGTATTTAGACCCCTTGACCTTTTCCACGTTTTATTTTTCAGCCTAATTCTAAAATGTATTAACTTATTTATTTTACTCATTAATCTACACAAAATACGCCATAATGGCAAAGCGAAAACAAGTTTTTAGAAAATGTTGCAAATTTATTAAGAATTTAAAATAGGGTTCTTGGTCTCCTCCCTGACCAAGGCCCTTTCCCCCCAATTGCTCAGTTTGGAAGAGTCTTGGTGGTTCCAAACTTCCTCCATTTAAGAATGATGGAATGATTGTGTTCTTGGGGACCTTCAATGCTGCAGACATTTTTTCTACCCTTCCCCAGATCTGTGCCTCGACACAATACTGTCTCGGATCTCTACGAACAATTCCTTCAACCTCATGGCTTAGTTTTTGCTCTGACATCCACTGTCAACTGTCGGACCTTATATAGACAGGTGTGTGCCTTTCAAAATCATGTCCAATCAATTGAATTTACCACAGGTGGACTTCAATCAAGTTGTAGAAACATCTCAAGGATGATCAACGGGAACAGGATGCACCTGAACTCCATTTTGTCTCTCATAGCAAAGGGGCTGAATACTTATGTTAAAAAAAATATTATTTCACCTTTATTTAACCAGGTAGGCCAGTTGAACAAGTTCTCATTTACAACTGTTACCTGGCCATGATAAAGCAAAGCAGTGCAACACAAACAACACAGAGTTACACATGGGATAAACAAAAGTACAGTCAATAACACAATAGAAAATGTATATAAAGTGTGTGCAAATGTAGTAAGATTAGGGAGGTAAGGCAATAAATAGGCCATAGTGGCGAAATAATTACAATTGAGCATTAACACTGGAGTAATAGATGTGCAAAAGATGAATGTGCAAGTAGAGATACTGGGGTGCAGAGGAGCAAAAAATAAATAACAATATGGGGATGAGGCAGTTGGGTGGGCTATTTACAGATGGGCTGTGTACAGGTGCAAAAATCACTGAAGCTGGAGCTGATGCTTAAAGTTAGTGAGGGAGATATAAGACTCCAGCTTCAGTGATTTTTGCAATTTGTTCCAGTCATTTGCAGCAGAGAATTGAAAGGAAAGGCGGCCAAATGAGGAGTTGGATTTGGGGATGACCAGTGAGATATACCTGCTGGAGCGCGTGCTACGTGTGGGTGACCAGTGAGCTGAGATAAGGCGGGGCTTTACCTAGCAAAGACATATAGATGACCTGGAGCCAGTGGGTAAATAATGTATTTCTATTTTTTTTATTTTTAATACATTTAAAAAATATCTAAAAACTTGTTTTCACTTTATTTATTTAACACCATTGCATTTTATCGGTGGCAATTTGAATGGACAGAGATACCATGACGAGATCCAGAGGCCCATTGATGTGCCATTCATCCGCCGCCATCACCTCATGTTTCAGCATGACAATGCACGGCCCCATGTCGCAGGGATCTGTTCACAATTCCTGGAAGCTGATAATGTCCCAGCTTCCATGGCCTGCATACTCACCAGACATTACACGCATTGAGCATGTCTGGGATGCTCTGTATCGACGTGTGCGACAGCGTGTTCCAGTTTCCACTAATATCCAGCAACTTTGCACAGCCATTGAGTTGGAGTGGAACAACATTCCACAGGCCACAATCAACACCCTGATCATCTGTATGCGAAGAAGATGTCGCACTGAATGAGGCAAAAGGGGATCACACTAAATACTGACTGATATTTTTTTTTTACAAGAATTGATGCTTTTGGTTCCCCTTTACGTCTGTCTCTATGAACGTTTCACGACCCTTTGACCAATGAAATGTATTCAAAATACCTTTTCATCAAAACTCTTCAGTTCATAGGCTCTCAAAGTTGTCTGTCAAACCCTGTATCTCCACCATGGCTCTTGAAGTGAAGCACACGGCTTCACCCTGAGGATATTTTGCTCGGGGGTTCTTAGTGAGACGCAATCAGAGGTAAGGTGCACTTAATTTACCTTCTGTCTTTGTAATATTCTATATTGCTGGAGTAAAAGTTTTTCTCAGATATAATTATGTTGTTCAAATTGTGTTTCGAGCGCATTGTTGAAATTGTGTTTAGATTGCAAATCAAATGGCTAGGTAGCTAACCCCGAATCTGATCAAGTTTAATCTCCTGATTTTGGCTCCCCATATGATCTCTGCTTGTTGGCTAACTAGCCACCTTGTCATTGGCATAAAGTGTTAAAAACCTCTTGCTCCTACCTGAGACGCAGACGTCCAAATGGCGTCCAAATGGTTTGGTTTTTAAAAGGTGTTAAAAGGTTTTTAACACTTTACTCCAGCAACATCTGGAAATGCAAATGCGCTACGCTACATGCTAATAGCACTCGTTAAAACTCAAATGTTCATTAAAATACACAAGCTACACTCGTTGTGAATCCAGGCAACAAGTCAGATTTTTTAAATGCTTTTCGGTGAAAGAATGAGAAGCTATTATCTGATAGCATGTAACACCCCAAAAGACCCGCAGGGGACGTAAACAAAATAATTAGCATAGTCGGCGCTACACAAAACGCACAAATAAAATATAAAACATTCATTACCTTTGACCATCTTCTTTGTTGGCACTCCTAGATGTCCCATAAACATCACTATTGGGTCTTTTTTTTTCGATTAAATCGGTCCATATATAGCCTAGATATCGATCTATGAAGACTGTGTGATCAAGGAAAAAATTGCGTTTTATAACGTAACGTCATTTTTTTAAATTAAAAAAGTTGACGATAAACTTTAACAAAACACTTCGAAATACTTTTGTAATGCAACTTTAGGTATTAGTAAACATTAATAAGCGATCAAATTGATCACAAGGCGATGTATATTCTATAGCTGTACTTCTGGAAATAATGTCCGGGTAAATCTCCACCAAAATATCTGGTCGGAGACCGGAAGAAATGTGCTGCCTCGTGTCCGTTTGACCAAGAAACAATTCGTAGGCAAATGACAAGACTGTTGACATCGTGTGGAAGCTGTAGGTATTGCAACCTCGGCCCCATTTAATGTGGTTCACGTTTAACAATGGGTTCAAGTGGCGCATGGATATATTTTCCCATTTTCAGTGATCAGATTTTCCTGCACTTTTCGATGAAACGCACGTTCTGTTATAGTCACAGCCGTGATTTAACCAGTTTTATAAACGTCTGAGTGTTTTCTATCCACACATACTAATCATATGCATATACTATATTCCTGGCATGAGTAGCAGGGCGCTGAAATGTTGCGCGATTTTTAACAGAATGTTCGAAAAAGTAGGGGGTAGGATAAAGAGGTTAATTAACAGATTAATCAGATGTGTGTTGCAATGGCTAACAAGCTATCACATTAGGTTGCCACTAGATAAGCTGGCTAAACTAGCTCGCTGCAGTGTCAACCAAGTAGCTAGCTAACGCTAACTAGATGAACCGGGACATCCAGCGTAGCATCCTCCCACTCCATTGCTCTCCTCTCACTCTGTGTGTGTCGAAATGTCGTACTTTTTTATGACAAGGCCTATAAGCGCATCTGTAGTACAGTCAGTGTATCATCTCAGTAAGCGTTTTGGACCATGACTAGAAATACCTTTTTGTGTGTGTTTTTATTTACAGCTTGTAGTGGCACATCCGAGGGAGAGGAGAGTGGCCAGCCACGAAAAGAAAATACCCTTCAAAGTGAAAAGGAGCGGTTCAGAAGGAAAGGAGAATTGAGGGTAAATCCTATCTTGGCATCAAAAAGATGATTGAGTTGACTATGGCAATGTTTGATTTATTACGTACATGGTTCTTACCTGAATACCTACCTTGATGTTTAATTTCATGCTGGAATGTGTCTGATTTGCATACTAGTAACATGATCGATGGTGACATTTTACATTTTGATTGTTGTTTGAACACTAACCTGATCCTCCTTGATATTTCATTCTGAGCGAAAAATGAAACATCGCATTTAGTGTAAATCTTTTCAGTACGCGTTCACCATCACATGTACTTGAAATGATGTTGTGAAATGCATTTTTATTTATGGTATTAAAATTTTACAATTATTACAATGTCTCGAGTACCATTTACCTTTTTATGAAATTGAACACATTGATAGATATTAAGTCAACTTCGATTAAGACTGTAATTGAAACTTTGATGTCAGTCTTCAATGGAGACTACCTGTACTGGAGGATATCTGCAAGATGGTGCTGGCAGGCTTAAATTATTAATGAATGTCAAATCAATCGCACTATGTTGTTGTCCTCTTTGTTTGCTGTCACAGTTTAGCATAAAGTGTAAAAAAAAATACAAATAAATACCAGACTAAATGTGTAATTCGTTTTCTTACTGAATACTTTTTTAATCTTAAGGGTTAATTTTACTTTTATTGAGTAAATTACAATCGAAGTAATAGGACTTTTACTTAAGTACAGATTTTCAGTACTCTAACGGATAGCGTAGCCTATTGAAATATAACCAAATACTAAGGGGCCTATTGCAACTATTGATGGCACGAGATTATCTCTAGTTTATGTCTCGCTAAACCTTCAATAGGCACTAAATTCATCCGCACAGCTCATCTCAATTGCAACCGTCATTGGTTCCCTCATTACCGCTCCCTAAAAGATGTCGGTGTCCCGTCGGTGTTACCTTAGTCAGAGATCTGTGTATGTAATGGCACGATGCTCATGTCTCCGCCCTATCAATGGGAGTCATTATCCCAAAGGCAGGAAAGGAAGGTAGGCAACACGTTTAGGTCTGCATATTAAGCCCATAGATACATATTGGGCTTATTCTGGACAGATTTTTGGTGAGAGTGATCCCTCTCTGCCTTAGTCATGCTTGCAACCAAAGTCTGTCAAGATATGTTCGTATTGTCATAGGAACTTTGTCCTTTTTTAACAGACTAAGGGAGATTTATCTATTTGACAAGCATTCCGTACAATAGAAATCAAGTATTTCCTTGTTTACTACGTCAAATCTACTGTTTAAAGGCCAGAACACTCATTGATGGCCCACAGTGGTATCACCTCCTACACTGGTTTGATTGATGGGGGCAGGGCCTAGATTTTGGTTGGATGGATGGATCTTAGGGGGAGGTAACAGGCTTTGAATGTCTTTTGAAATGTCATTCCGCTGACATCATTCGTTTTGTGAAAGTGAAAGAAAGACATTGTCAAGAAGGATTCAATGAAGGGATGAGTCCCAGGAAGTCATACCCACTACACACACACACATATGTCCAGGCACGCATGCACTCACCCATTCAGCCCCGACAAACACACACTCAGAGGTTGTGTGTGGGAATGTGAATTCATCCTGCTAGTGATGAATTGTTTTCCTCTCTGGCTTCTGTGTTGAGTACCTTGGAAGCATATTTTATGTCATTTGGTGGTGCTTTATATTTGTCAAATTTCATGTACAAGTATTTATTAATACACATTAGTTTTTTGGAAATTTGTTTTTTGCATATCCCAACTCTCCCTGAGACACCCTTGGAGAGTAAGGTCACTGCCAGGGTCTACCGGTATCAACTGGGACCATTGGAGCAATTAAGGTTAAGTGCCTTAAAAAACAGATGGACTAACCCAAACTTCTGGCTGATCTAAAGTTAAACTGCTTCTCCCTGTGTAACATGTTATTCTGAAGCACCAATCCAGCGTGGGTGAAATGATTCATGCCTGCTCCCCAAATTGGCAGCTTTCTTGTCTCTCTCTGCAACCTAGGGGTCATCACACACACCTAAACACCTTTGTCCTATTTTCTGAAGAGTTAGCTTTTTCAGGACTGTTTGTTGTCTGACATCCTGAAGCCTGGAGTGATCCCTCGGCTGTGAAAGTGGCCGGTGAGAGAGGTCACACATTTAAATGTTTTCACAATTGAAATGCTGTTTTGTTAAAACGTGCATAATATAATAACAAAGATAGCCATTCAGAAGTCAAGGATGTAGCCATTTCATAAATGAAGGGCTTGTCTATAGGAAAATAACTGCCTCATTCCTGGTTATTGTTGCCATTATCAGTAATGTGATTAGGGATGCTGTATTGATGGACTGACTATCCTCGAGGGGTTAAAGAAACAAGGACTCAAAGCTGCTGTTCCTGTACCCCTCCTTTCCCCATCACCCCTCCTATCTCCCCACAGACGACTGCATCTCTGGGGTTCAAGAAAAACAATGGCAGAAAGTATTCACCAAGTATTCTGAAGGTATTCAGAGCCTTTGAATTTTTCCACAGCCTTCTTCGAAAATGTATTAAATTAAACATGTTCCTTAACAATCTACACACAACACCCCAAATTGACAAAGCAAAAACTGTTTTTTTGAAAAATCAGTAATACCTAAATTTACATAAGTATTCAGATCCTTTGCTATGAAAAAAATGACTGCAGCATTGAAGGTCCCGAAGAACACAGTGGCCTCCATCATTCTTAAATGGAAGAAGTTTGGAACCACCAAGACTCTCCCTAGAGCTGGCCACACTGAGCAATCGGGGGAGAAGGGCCTTGGTCAGGGAGATGACCAAGAACTCGATGGTCACTCTGACAGAGCTCCTGAGTTCCTTTGTGAAGATGAGGGAACCTTCCAGAAGGACAACCATCTCTGCAGCATTCCACCATTCAGGCCTTTATGGAAGAGTGGCCAGACGGAAGCTGCTCCAGAGCGCTCAGGACCTCAGACTGGGGCAAAGGTTCACCTACCAACAGGACCACGACTCTAAGCACACAGTGGCAGAGCCAGAGCCTGGACTTGAACCCTGTCAAACCTCTCTGTAGAGACCTGAAAATAGCTGTGCAGCGACGCTCCCCATCCAACCTGACAGCGCTTGAGAGGATCTGCAGAGAAGAATGGAAGAAACTCCCCAAAAACTCCTGAAGGTCTGCCAAGCTTGTAGCGTCATACCCAAGAAGACTCGAGGCTGGAATTACTGCCAAGGGTGCTTCAACAAAGTACTGAGTAAAAGGTCTGAATACTTATATAAATGTTACATTTCAGTTTTAGTTTTTTAATACGTTTTGCAAAAAATTCTACAAACCTGTTTTTGCTTTGTCATTATATTGTGTGTAGATTGTGTTTAAATTGATGAGAGAAAAAAAACATGTAATCAATTTTAGAATAAGTCTGAAATGTAACTAAATGTGGAAAAAGTCAAGGGGTCTGAATATTTTCCGAATGCACTGAATGCATGCACCCACACTTTATCTCATTCAGTCCTTAATCAGTCCTATTCTACCTTAGCCTTATGTCCAGACCTAATCTCATCATTCTAGCCCCAGCATCCCAGCCCTAGTAGCCCAGCTACATCCATCCCTGCCCCGTGCTTGCCCTTGGTAGTGTTGATTTCGGTGGTCACGTGATGCATGGGGATGGGCTCTCTCGCTGGGACTGCCTTGTTTGTCAGAGCAGAGGGAGCATGTGTGACTACGTCTGTGTGTAAGAGAGAGCGATATAGGCTGCAGAGGGGACGAGAGAGAGAAAAGTGAGGGGGGAGCGAGGGCAAGCGAGCGACAGCTAGAGTGAGCGAGAGACTGAGTGGAGGTGGGCGGGTGCATGTGGGTAAGTGTGAGACTGGAGACGTTGGTTGCGTTCAGTCAGACAGGAGCAGAGCGGAGCACAGCGTGTATGTATGCATGTGTATAGTTCACGTTGGCTGAGCCTGGATTCTGAGCCTGGCAGGAACAGGAAGACTCATCAGACAGACAGCGGATCGCATCGGTGGCCAGTGCTGGACATTCGACACTGGACAGACAGGCAGACAGAGGGAGGCTGTAGCTCGGATGCGAGTGTCTGACGCGCTCCCTGTGGATAAAGAGCGACCTGTTTTGTGTTTTCTCATCCTACCTGACTGGTTTCTCTCTGATGTGAGCTGTGTAGCCCTGGACTAGCTGAGGAAATCAGAGGTAATGCTCTCTATTTAATCTTTAATTTGAGAATGATGCTTTGGCTTCTGGGATTTAATGGCGGGGCGGGAATGGATGGTGAGGGAGAAAGAGAGTGGGGGGGGGTTACTGTGCATCAGGCGGAACACATCAGTATAAGAGACAGAGGCAGGTCGCTGGCAGCAATAGCAGTGGAATGGTCATTCCGTGTGTCTGTCATACTTTTGTGTGCGTGTCGCTGGTGTGTGTGTGTGTGTGTGTGTCTGGTCTCTGGTGTGTGTGTCTGGTCTCTGGTGTGTGTGTCTGGTCTCTGGTGTGTGTGTGTGTGGTCTCTGGTGTGTGTGTCTGGCGGAGATGGCAGTGCTCTGACGGGGGGGCTGTATTATTAAGCTGTGATCTGTTGACATGCCTGCTCCTGTTGGAGGCCATTATCTTCACCAGAGCTTGCTAGCAGCAGGGTTTCCTGCTAACCCCCTCTCCTCCTGCCCCCTCACAGTCTCCTTCTTTCTCTCTGCCTCTATCCATCTCTCTGTCGACTCTTCTCCTCCTCCTCCTCTCTTTCCTTCCCTCTGTAAATGGAAGTTTTAAAGCCGTTCTTTCTCTTACCCTCTTCTGCCGTGCTAGCCTTCGGTGAAGAAGCTTTTCCTGGCTGAAGAAAAGACCCATCGCAGGTATTTTAGTCAGGTTTCTGGGTCATTTAGCCTCAGTGGTCTTCAGTTTTATTTTATTTTAATCCCCCCTCCCCCGATATTTCCCCCTCCGCTCAAATCATTAAGGGCTGTAAACCGAGGCTTCGCGGAGGAAAATGGAGCGTGTCACGGGTTAAGAGAAAGGGCTGTTTTGGTCTCATTGTGTGTGGATGTGTCTGTCTCGCTCCGCACCATGAGCCTTTTTCAGCCAGCGATGTGAAAACAACAGCCCCCCCCATCCTCTCCATCATAAAACCTCTCTGATGAATGTTGCCAATCAATTTTAAGCCATAACAAGCCTCTCGACCCCTTCCTCCTAAAACAGGGGTGGGGGAGTCAACTCAGTCCAGGGAGGCTGGAGCTCGAGGAATCCCCCCCCCCCCCCCAAACCGCAGGGCAATTTGTGGAGCGGTAAATGCTGGAATGGGCAGCCTGTGTGTTGTTGATTGACCCTTTGGTGGGACCGATGGTTGTGTCCCCTGTGGAGCTAGGAGAACGGGCACTGACCCCAGTCTTACCCCGTTTTGCTGCCCCCGTACCCTGCACACACACACACCAACACACACTAGTATCAGGCCAAGATGGAGATGTTTCTTATGCTACTGTACTGAGAATCTGCTAGCCTCTTTGTGTGCTGTCTGGAAAACCTGCATGAAAACATGCCTCAGTCAGGGATGTGAAACAACACATTGTGTGGTATCAGAAATGCTACTCGAATAGCCAAGTGTACTATTGTCACTGGGTGAGTTGACATGACCAAATCTTTTTGTTTTGGTGCACATCTTCTTTCCTGGAAGTCAACATCGACAAGGTAGCTTTGTAACAAATCAAGTGGCAGGGCTGCTATTGCGGCTGAAACACAACATTTTAATTGGTGGCTTTACGGGCACATAGTCCATCTTAAATTAAATTCCTAACTCCTCTCGTGTTCTTCTTGCCATGGACAGAAGCATCGCTATGCAGTTGACTAACCGGTCTGCTGTAGGGAAATACTGTCCATCGCTAAACATTTTTTCTCATTTTGGCCCATTCATCCTTGGAAGAGTGATGTTAGTGTGCACAGCACATAGACACCGACTCAACCTCTCACGTTAGACGTGCACAGACTGAGAATAGAGACACGTTCACTCTAACCCACTCTAACGTATGCTATTTAAGGCAGAATAGCCCGACCAACATCCATCCAAGTTTCTACTGTTTAGTGGATACATTGTACTGCAGTGTGGGACTACTTTAAGTAGTGCAGGATATATTGATTATAGCTATCAGGAATATACCGGTTATACATGTACAGATATGTACGCTGTCATAGTCATCTGTATGATCATTGAGAATAACCACAGAAGAAGCAAACTGTCTTACAGAGTTGTTCAGTAATCAGTGGCTGAATAGAAGCAGCTGACTCATGTTCCCTGAATCCCAGCTATAGGACACTAATTATAGGCTATTCTTGGTTCCAAGACTATGAAGTCATTTTAATTGTTTCACATATCAGTGATTTGCTTCATTGTTTCTGCTGCACATAAGTGCTCTCTAAATGAATGGTATAGTGTTTCAGTGTAGTCTTGGGGCTTTGACGTTGTAGAGGCACGTGGATGCAGTTTGGTGTTTTGGCAGGAGAAGGATATGAGTTGACCAAAATGTAGAAACAGATAGACGCGGGCAGCCACATAGCCAGCTGGCCAATTTGAGGAGGACATTAGCACAAAGTGTGGGCAAAGAGATGGACTGCTGACTGCCGTCGCCTCAGCGTCCTGCTTTATTCTACCAATGTCCACAAAAGGAGGGAGGTAGACTAGAGGGATGAGAGGGAGAAGGAAAGAAAAAGATAAAGAGGAGGAATATCAAGATTAGAGAGAATAAAATAGAAGATGGAGAGGGAAAGGAGAGAGGATGAGGGAGAAATAGATGGAGAGGTGATGCTCATAGAAAATGTAATCAAGCTTTACAGATAATTTCCTTCCAACTTAGCAAAAATATATCTGTATATCTGCACGGCATTCGTTTTCTCATACGCAATGATGGATCTCTGGCTTTTACATTGTGGTAAAGAGAATACTCCCTTTCTTTCTGTATATAATCATAAACTCCAATTCTAGCCAGTCTCGCCATTCGCTAGGGCTTTCTTTGTTTCCTCTTTAGCCAACAACTAGCTCAATCCGCTCTTTCAATCCGCTCTTTCTTCTGTCCTGAAAGACTGGCACACCAGCACACCAGCAGAGTAAGAATAGAACACTATTATCAGAACAATAATAATGAATCATTGCCAAACACATTTACAATGGCCTACTTTTCACCATGGCACATATTGGATCACTATCATGGATAGCACATTTGTCTTTTTCTCCACTTTCTGGAGCCCTATTTGTATGTTAACACTAGACTGTGTTTTCAGGCTATTTCTACCTCTAACATGGTCCTGGCTCCATGGCCTGGGCTGCCTGCTAGTTAACATTTTTCTATTTGAATGCTGAAGGCTTTAGCTTCTGAAGCATACTGACAAAACTGATATCGCCATAGCCTTGTGCGCCAAGAGGAATGAATACTGGAAAGGGCCAATTAATGACTGACTCGTTGGTGTATTTTAACAATGTAATTGAAATACATTTAGTCCAATTATGAGAGATTGGGAGGGAGATGAGGGGCAGGTGATGTACAATAACGTCTTCCAGCAACAACTGCGTTGCGGATTATCACTGGCTGCACTGTTTCTATAGGCCTTTGATCCCAATCAGCTCTGACCGAACAGGGGAACTAGTCTAGTTAAAGCTGGAATCCGCATTAGGGGAAACAGCGTCACTGGTCGCCCTCGGCTCATTTGCTATTGTTTTTGTTTTGTTTCTGAAAGTTGTAGATGAGCGTCCAGCGCCGTGGTAAAAAAATAATTGTAGCACATACATGTCCAAGGGAAAAAAACATCTTTGTTGAAATATCACAAACGAATTTCAGTTTTAAATAAATACATAAGTGCTGTGCTATTTTTGGGGAGTAACTGGCTGTGTTTGGTTAAAGGGAGATGTCCAACCTGTCTGTTCAGGTCAGGTGTGTAATTACCAAATGCTGGCTAAACATGGGTGTTGACACAGGTAATAGTTTATGGTCTTTCTGTCTGGAGATGTATTGATTCCTGTAGCAGAGTGGCTGGGATATACATGAGGGGCCTACCTATTGTATTAAAAGCACCTCTGTTCGCTGCTTCAAGTTCAGTAGCCTTCCTCTCCTAGTTGGGTGTGCGAGGTCAAGTGGGCCTACAGTATATGTGTGGTCTCAATGAAATGGATAGGCTGCCTAGGCATGGGCAGAGAAACACGTGGAAGTTATCTTCCCAAGGAAATTAAATTCAATATAATCGGGCTATAGTTTACTACTTAATGAATATTGAAAATGGAAAGAAGGGGAGGGCACTCAGCCAATGTGAGTCGAGGTGCAATCCAAAAATGATAATTGAAAAGCGTAGTTGAGTAACTTTGAGCCTTTTCAATAATTATTGATTAGCCATTTATTTCTCTCTGCCTGTTAATCGTCCCACTCCTTAAAGGTAGGCTTTATCCTATATGCAAAACGTAGCTCAAGAGAGTGTCCACTCTCATTATTATTACTGCTTTAAGTTCATTAGCCACACATCTCCTCTCCTACAGTAGTTGGGTGTGCGAGTGGTCTCTATTAAATAGGGTTAGGGGATAGCTAGTCAGTGGCACAACTAAATGCATTCAACTGAAATTCCGCATTTAACCCAACCCCTCTGAATCAGAGCGGTGCAGGGGGCTGCCTTAATCTACTTCCACAGCGCCCAGGTACCAGTTGGTGTTGGGAGTTAACTGCCTCGATCAAGGGCAGAATGGTAGATTTTTCCACCTTCCCTGTTCTGGAATTCGAACCAGCAACCATTTGGTAACTGGCCCACCGCTTTTAACCCGCTAAGCTACTTTTTTTTTTTGACCTTTATTTAACTAGGCAAGTCAGTTAAGAACAAATTCTTATTTTCAATAACGGCCTAGGAACAGTGGGTTAAGTGCCTGTTCAGGGGCAGAACGACAGATTTGTACCTTGTCAGCACAGGGGTTTGAACTTGCAACCTTCCGGTTACTAGTCCAATGCTCTAACCACTAGGCTACCCTGCCGCTGACAAATAGGCTATAGCCTATGCATTGGCGGAGAAGCACGGGACAGTTATCATTGCAAGGAAATTAACTTCCTAAATACAGTATGTTTTGGTTATAGTTTACTACATTGTCCAGAAAGAAATATTGATCACCTATAATAGTCTCTGAAAAGTGTCCCGCTCCTAAAAGGTAGGCTATATGCAAAAATGTCCAACTCTGCTCTCTTCAAACTACATCTAGCCTATTGGCTGATATAGCCCAGTAATACATATTGCCTAATATAATGGGTTGTGTGAGAATCTCTGGTCATTTAACCTATTCATTAAGTCACTTTTTTGCGCATTTTGATATTGCTGGGAGCATGGCTAGCAAGCGAGCTGCATCACATATTGCCTAAAATAACATTGTGGAACTATGGTTGTGTTCTGGCCCAGTTATTGCAGTTGCAGGTGGTAGTCGGACAGAAAGCCATCGGGGGAGAAGCGGGTAAGGTAGGAAAAGCTGTGGGTGCAGGCAGGAGCGGGATGAATAACTCAGTCCCACGTAGACCTCTAGCGCACGCATATACACACACACACACACTTCAGTGTCCTTCCCTTTGCTTCCCCACTCGAGTGATTAATTTCAACTAGCCTGGTTCCTCCAGTATACACACTGCTGCCGACCCTGCTGTAACTCTCTTCCCCTCTGAACATGGAGGAGCTCTACCGTCAGATAGTCACGTCTGGGTGTCTGTCATTCTTGGATACATAGGAGCAGGGGGATCTCACAGTAATCTCTGGGGGGAGAGAGGTCGTCCTCCTAGTTTGTCCAGTAAACACTGGAAGTCAGCAAATCTGGCTGTTGAGAGCACAGCAAACAGAGCTGTTTTCATGTGAGCTCAGCTCACCAGCAGCAGGCAACAGTAGCCTCACCACGGCTCGTCTCCTCTGGGTCCAGATATGAAGGATTCACACCAGACAAAACTAAAGACTGTTTGACCACTAATGTAGGCGACAGTATTCAGCACATTCTGTTCGTTTTTTACATTTAATATTTAAGGACTTGGACATTGTGCCAGTGGGTTGTTGCAATATTAAGTCATGCTGCCCGTTTCTTTGGAAGATCTCGTGATCTCATTTCATTTCATTTAATTTAATTTTCTTTTACCTTTAGCCAGTTAAGAACAAATTCTTATTTACAATGGCGGCCTACCCAAAACATATCTATGGGACTGCAGTGACACCTCTTGCACTGAGATGCAGTGCCTTAGACCACTGCGCCACTCAGGAGCCCATTTGGTCTCAAGGAGGAAGACAAGCAGTCAATAATACAATGGCGGAGTGTGTCTCACTGTTTCCGTTCTGTCACAGTGAAGTCGGCCAAGAAGTCAAACTCTGTGTTGCCCTTGTGGGTTGAATGTAGGTTGCAGGTGAAATCCAAGCCCAGGTTCAATGGGGATATGTAGGCCCGGGGTGCTTCACTGCTCTAGGGAACGGAGCTGTGGAGAGAGGAAATAAACCCTTTTTTATTATTATTATTTTTTACACTCAGCTATTTTTAGAGCCTGGGTTGTGAGCAGCAGCATGCCTCCACAACCTCCTTTTGCCTTTCTGATGCGTTTTGAACCGTGATGATCAAAACACGGCTGATTTTAGAGCGCCATGTGTTTGTCTCAGTGGTGCTGTCTCTGTCAGTGCAGAGATGGGCTATTTTCTACCCTGGTTCTATAAATAATTTTTTTAAGTTTTAAAACGTGTGTTTTGAATGTAATCTTCTCCTCGCCAGTCGTTCATCGGCCGAGAGAATGTATAATGTTGTCATGTAAATGAGTCATAGAATTATTTATTTATTTTTGTCATGCAATCAAGTCCAAGCCTCACAAATGTCAGTGTTGAAAAGGTCTGAGTCAATTGTGCCAGCCGAAGAGAGAGCAGAGGCTCTCTAAAATAGTCATCAATTACATATGCATGAGGCCCTTGGATCTGCCAGAACAGCAGTTCAGTGGCGACCAAAAGGCAGAGATTCGTTGACTTGAATCCCCATCACTGAGGGCATTGAAGCGATCCATTTTATTGGATAAGATAAAGTGTTTATTTTTAAGTACAGTACGGGAGGAGTTTGTTCCACTCAACACAGGACACATTCCCACCTTTGATTTATTCCCACAGCCAGAGGTGGGCTGGAAGCCTCCATTGTTTAGTGGATTAGAGGTAGAGAGGACCGTTTATAGGAGGCTGCCTGGTTGGTTCTGTGTACTCAGACTCTCACTGTTGTTTCCTGCTGGACACAGACAGAGGGACAAATAAATAAATGTCTTCCTGTGAACATGCTCTCGGGCCAGGGTGGATCAGTAATAAGATTGTGAGGCGCGAGGGGAGACCGGTCTGGCCTTTCTGAATTGAATCAACACCTCCGTCCCTCTGTCCCACTGTATCATACCACACCCCACCCCTCCCCAGCCCACACTTCCTACCCCACACCTGTCTACCCAATCTTACTCCACACTGTCATGCCTGGGAGGGAGACCCAGAGGATATGGGGCAGTCTGAGATTGGGAGAGGGGAGGGTGGGAGTGGAACTAGGGTCAGTGATGGTGAACTGGATAGACACATAGGGTTGTGTGTGATGGTTAGCACTTCATTGGAGATGACAGGGGTAAGACTGTAGACTGTTGATCAGTGGTCTCCAACAGGTCGATTGCAAATTAAATCAAATATATTGGTCACACACGCATATTTAGCAGATGTTATTGCGGGTGTAGCGAAATGCTTGTGTTCCTAGCTCCAACAGTACAGTAGTATAAACAATTCACAATACACACAAATCTAAAAGTAAATGAATGGAATTAAGAAATGTATAAATATTAGGACAAGCAGTGTGTAGAGTAGAATACAATACACTACCATTCAAAAGTTTGGGGTCGCATAGAAATGTCATTGTTTTTGAAAGAAAAGCAAAAAAAATTGTCCATTAAAATTACATCAAATTGACTATTGTAGCTGGAAACTGAATATTTTTCATGGAATATCTACATAGGCGTATAGCTGAAAACTGTTGTTTTGATTAAAGAAGCAATAAAATGGGCCTTTTTTAGACTAGTTGAGTATCTGGAGCATCAGCATTTGTGGGTTTGTTTACAGACTCAAAATGGCCAGAAACAAAGACCTTTCTTCTGAAACTCGTCAGACTATCCTTGTTCTGAGAAATGAAGGCTATTCCATGTGAGAAATTGCCAAGAAACAGATGATCTCGTACAATGCTGTGTACTGTACTACTCCCTTTACAGAACAGCTCAAACTGGCCCTAACCAGAATAGAAAGAGGAGTGGGAGGCCCCGGTGCACAACTGAGCAAGAAGACAAGTACATTAGCGTGTCTAGTTTGAGAAACAGATGCCTCACAAGTTCTCAACTGGCGGCTTTAATAAATAGTACCGCAAAACACCAGTCTCAACGTCAACAGTGAAGAGGCGACTCCGGGATGCTGGCCTTCTAGTTTTATTACTTCTTTAATCAGAACAACAGTTTTCAGCTGTGCTAACATAATTACAAAAGGGTTTTGTAATGATCAATTAGCCTTTTCAAATTATAAACTTGGATTAGCTAACACAACGTGCCATTTGGAACACAGGAGTGATGGTTGCTGATAATGGGCCTATGTAGATATTCCATAAAAAATCTGCCGTTTCCAGGCCTGTAGTCTACAATAGTAATTTACAAAATTAAAATTGTCTACACTGTATTTCTGATCAATTTGATGTTTTTTTTTTATGGACATAATGTGCTTTTCTTTCAAAAACATGGACATTTCTAAGTTGCCCCAAACTTTTGAACGGTAGTGTACATATTACGTAAGTAATGCATAGGGTTCCATTATTAAAGTAACCAGTGATTCCATGTCTATGTATAAAGGGCAGCAGCCTCTAAGGTGCAGAGTTGAGTAACCGGGTGGTAGCCGGCTAGTGATGGCTATTTATCAGTCTGATGGCGTTGATATAGAAGCTGTTTTTCAGTCTCTCGGTCTCTTGGTCTCAGATAGCGGGGTGAACAGGCTGTGGCTCATGTGGCAGATGTCCTTGATGATCTTTTTGGTCTTCATGTGACATCGGGTGCTGTAGGTGTCCTGGAGGGCAGGATGCTCTCAATTGTGCATCTGTAAAGGTTTGTGAGGGTCTTAGGTGCCAAGTCAAATTTCTTCAGCCTCCTGATGTTGAAGAGGCACTGTTGCGCCTTCTTCACCACATTGTCTGAGTGAGTAGACCATTTCAGATTGTAAGTGATGTGTACGCCGAGGAACTTGAAGCTTTCTACCTTCTCCACTGCGGTCCTGTTGATGTGGATAGAGGTATGCCCCCACTGCTGTTTCCTGACGTCCACGATCAGCTCCTTCATTTTGTTTGATGTTGAGGGAGTAGTTATTTTCCTGGCACCACTCCACCAGGGCCCTTCCCTCCTCCCTGTAGGCTGTCTAGCCTACTACTATTGTGTCGTCTGCAAACTTGATTATTGAGTTGGAAGAGTCCGTGGCCACGCAGTCATTGGTGAGCAGGGAGTACAGGAGAGGGCTGAGTACGCACCCTTGTGGAACTCCTGTGCTGAGGATCAGCAAAGTGGAGGTATTGTTTCCTACCTTCACCACCTGGGGGCGGCCCATCAGGAAGTCCAGGACCCAGTTGCACAGGGCGGGGTTCAGACCTAGGGCCCGAGTTTAATGATGAGCTTGAATGGTACTATGGTGTTAAAGAATGAGCTAAAGTCCAGATGGGATAGGGCAGTGCGATGGTGATTGCATCGTCTGTGGATCTATTGGGGAGGTATGCAAATTCAATTGAGTCTAGTGTGTCAGGGAAGGTAGCGGTGACATAATCGTTAACTAGTCTTTCAAAGCACTTCACTTCAGAAGTGAGTGTACGGGGTGATAGTAATTTAGTTCAGTTACATTTGCTTTCTTGGGTACAGGAACAATGGTGGACATCTTGAAGCAAATGGGAACAGCAGACTGGGATAGGGAGAGATTGATTATGTCCGTAAAAATACTTGAGCCAGCTGGTCTGCGCATACTCTGAGGACGCCGTGGCTAGGGATGCCGTCTTGGCCGGCAGCCCTGCGAGGGTCTAACTTAAAGGGGGGTCACACTTAAATGTCTAACTCATGTAGGTCAATGAGAACGAGAGCCCACAGTCCTTGGGAGCTGGCCATGTCGGTGTTATCCTCAAAGCAGGCAAAAAAGATGTTCAGCTTGTCCAGGAGCACGACGTTAGTGTCTGCGACAAGGCTGGTTTTCCCTTTGTAATCCGTAATTGTCTGTTAACCCTGCCACATACGTCTCATGTCTGAGCTGTTAAATTGCGACTCCAATTTGTCTCTGTACTGACATTTTGCCTGTTTGATTGCCTTACGGAGGGAATAACTACACTGTTTCTATTCTACCATATTCCCAGTCACCTTGCCATGGTTAAATGCGGTGGTTCGTGCTTTCAGTTTTGCGTGAATGCTGCCATTTATCCATGGTTTTTGGTTTGGGAGGGTTTTAATAGTCATATGTGGGAATAACATCCCCTATACACTTCTGATGAACTCAATCACCGTGTCTGTGTATAGGTCAATGTTATTCTCACAGGCTACCCAGAACATATCCCAGTCAGATTGTTTTGATCAATCTTGAAGAGTGGATTCTGATTGGTCAGACCAGCGGTACTTCCTGTTCGGGTTTCTGCCAATAAAAAGAGAGGAGCAAAATGGAGTCGTGATCTGATTTGCCTAAGGGAAGGAAGGCCTTGTAGGCATCCCGGAAGGGGGAGTAGCAATGGGCGAAACTTTTTTCCAGCGCGAGTACTACAGTCAATGTGTTGATAGAACATTATCTATATTATTATATTAGAGAATATTATCTTGAGGCAATACGGTCGGAATTTGATTGAGGTATTCTAGGTCGGGTGAGCAAAGGACTTGAGTTTCTGTACATTAAAACAGTAAATATATAAATAATTACCCCACAAAACATTTTCTGATAGTGATTTATCGATACAAGTGCCGCGTGCCATTCCGGCAGTCAATCAAGTAACCTCTCACTCTGAGCTTTCAGTGTTGTTGTTTATGTATGTAGCTAGTGAGCTAAGCTGTAGCATTAGCAATGTCTTTCAAAAGTAGAGAATTCACAAATGCGGAAATTCTGGATGTTCTTTTTAATTCTGGCGTTCCGTCAATATATTCCCTCCAAAAGGCACAGGTTTAGGGTCAAGTTCTCTGTCATGTGCAACGCGAAGACAGGATTTGTCCAGGAAATTATAGTTTACACAGGGTCCACCACTGACATCCAACATTAAGAGGGGCTTGGGGTGTCCGGGTCCGTGGCTCCTCATCTCAGTAAGGGACACACTTTGTATGTGGGCAATTGGTACAGCAGTCCCACACTCTTTCAGCATCTGCTTTCCAACAGCACAGGGGCCTGTGGCACAGTCAGGTCGAACAGGAAGGGGATGCCGGCAATAGTCAACAGCTGGCAGCAAAGTGGCATGTCCTGTCCATACAGCAACCATGTCGGCCAGAGGGAAGGTGGACCACCTGACGGGAGAGAGAAAGATCATACCAGATTGTGTGCTTGAGTATAACCTCAAAATGGGGGCAGTGGATAAGGCAGACATGATAAACAGCTTTGTGGAATGCACTCAGAAAACGACCAAGTGGTATAAGAAGATATTTTTCCATCTGATCGCCGCCGCCCTCAATAGCCACATAGTTCACCGCCAAGTAACAGGTGAGATGATTACTGAACAAGGTATTTTTTGGAATTGGATGTACAGTTCACATGCAAATCACATACAGAACTATTAACTTAATAAGGCACTTACTTTGATAGAAACGCAGCCTGGATTTGAACCAGGGTGTCTGTAGTGACGCCTCTAGCACTAATATGCTGTGCCATAGACCGCTGCGCCACTTGGGAGTCATAAGGACAGCGTAGCTTCAAAATACAACACAAGCTAATACATATCTGACACAATTAGCATTGTTTTAGAGAGCTAATAGAATAATGTAGCTAGCTACATAAGCACGATTGAATATAACACCATAAAGGTTATGAAATGAATAACATTACCTTGCGTGTCTGCGGCTATAAGGAATATACACAAATATATTATGCTCCATACATACAGTGAGCTACAGTAGAAACGACCTACAGAAACTATTATAATGTAATAAAGCACTTACTCTGATAGAAACGCACACGTTTCCGAATGTGGGCAACAGACGGAAAATGTGAACAGGTGTGTGCAGATCCTGTTCTGACGGGACATGTGCAAATGTCTGCAGACTTGAACCGCACAAACACTTTCAAAGTGCTTGGGGAATTTTGTCCGGGTCAGAAATCTCTTAAAAACAAAATTCTCCGCAAAAGAAAAAACTTTTTATGTGAATGAATGAGGCAGAACACACCTCAATTCAAACTGTTCTTAGGAAATAAAAACTTGTTAGCAAATCATTTGAAATTGACAAGTTGAAAACAGCCTATAAATAAAAACAGGCTGCTTGCCTTGGTTTGGTGGCAGTACTGTTCCGTAACAATCACATTCTGGAATGGAGAGAACGTTCTGGGGCGACCGTTAGAGATATTTGGAACTCACACATGAAAGGGTCAAATGTGAACTGCTTTACCTGATTTGTTTAACACTTTTTTGTTGTTGGTTACTACATGATTCCATACAGTATGTGTTATTTAATTGTTGTGATGTCTACACAATTATTCTACAATGTACAAAATAGTAAAAAGAAAGAAAAACCCTTCAACCAGCTTCACCTGGAATGCTTTTCAAACAGTATTGAAGGAGTTCCCACATATGCTGAGCACTTGTTAGCTGATTTTCCTTCCCTCTGCGGTCCTACTCTTCCCAACCATCTCAGTTGGTTTGAGGTTGTGTGATTGTGGAGGCCAGGTCATCTGATGCATCCTGGCCTGGAGGTGTGTTTGAATTCAGATGTGACTCAGAACATCTAATGTTGTTTCTCTAATGAAGAATTGTAATTGAGAGTGAAAAACGAAACAAATATCTAAAACCAGGAAAAAAACTTTTGGGGAAAATGTAAAACTTTATTTAGTATAAAAACAATCATGGATTTTATAGGGTCCCCCTTAGTTGTTTATTAACCATTGTTTTACCAGATATGTTGACAGAAAATAGAGTGCTCATAACATGTTTAATCTTTTAAAATTAGCTCTCACGCTAGAAAAGGTTAGAGACCCCTGCTGTAGATAATTGATTGTCTGTGAGGTAGCTAGCTGAGGTTAGTGATGGCATGTATCCATTGTGGTTAAGGTGTCATGGTGATGTCACCTTCATAGCACCCAGCTCATGATAACTGGAGTGATGCGTGCAGGCCAAGGGATGACATATTGATTTTGAAACTTTACCGCTATTTTGGGGTTGATAATAGGTTAATGAGGCTAGCTGTTCAGGGATGCTTGTGTATGTTGGGAGCAGTGACATGGGGTTGTGGTCAGGTCACTGGCTATGGGGAGGATTAGGCCAGGCCAAGATACTGATGCTGAACAGCAGAGGGATCCAGCCTTTCACAGTGATACAGTGGGGCAAAAAAGTATTTAGTCAGCCACCAATTGTGCAAGTTCTCCCACTTAAAAAGATGAGAGAGGCCTGTAATTTTCATCATAGGTACACTTCAACTATGACAGACAAAATGAGAAAAAAAATCCAGAAAATCACACTGTAGGATTTTTTATGAATTTATTTGCAAATTATGGTGGAAAATAAGTATTTGGTCAATACTTTGTTATATACCCTTTGTTGGCAATGACAGAGGTCAAACGTTTTCTGTAAGCCTTGACAAGGTTTTCACACACTGTTGCTGGTATTTTGGCCCATTCCTCCATGCAGATCTCCTCTAGAGCAGTGATGTTTTGGGGCTGTTGCTGGGCAACACGGACTTTCAAATCCCTCCAAAGATTTTCTATGGGGTTGAGATCTGGAGACTGGCTAGGCCACTCCAGGACTTTGAAATGCTTATTTCGAAGCCACTCCTTCGTTGCCCGGGTGGTGTGTTTGGGATCATTGTCATGCTGAAAGACCCAGCCACGTTTCATCTTCAATGCCCTTGCTGATGGAAGGAGGTTTTCACTCAAAATCTCACGATACATGGCCCCATTCATTCTTTCCTTTACACGGATCAGTCATCCTGGTCCCTTTGCAGAAAAACAGCCCCAAAGCATGACGTTTCCACCCCCATGCTTCACAGTAGGTATGGTGTTCTTTGGATGCAACTCAGCATTCTTTGTCCTCCAAACATGACGAGTTGAGTTTTTACCAAAAAAGTTATATTTTGGTTTTATCTGACCATATGACATTCTCCCAATCTTCTTCTGGATCATCCAAATGCTCTCTAGCAAACTTCAGACGGGCCTGCACATGTACTGGCTTAAGCAGGGGGACACGTCTGGCACTGCAGGATTTGAGTCCCTGGCGGCGTAGTGTGTTACTGATGGTAGGCTTTGTTACTTTGCTCCCAGCTCTCTGCAGGTCATTCACTGGGTCCCCCTGTGTGGTTCTGGGATTTTTGCTCACCGTTCTTGTGATCATTTTGACCCCACGGGGTGAGATCTTGCGTGGAGCCCCAGATCGAGGGAGATTATCAGTGGTCTTGTATGTCTTCCATTTCCTAATAATTGCTCCCACAGTTGATTTCTTCAAACCAAGCTGCTTACCTATTGCGGATTCAGTCTTCCCAGCCTGGTGCAGGTCTACAATTTTGTTTCTGGTGTCCTTTGACAGCTCTTTGGTCTTGGCCATAGTGGAGTTTGGAGTGTGACTGTTTGAGGTTGTGGACAGGTGTCTTTTATACTGATAACAAGTTCAAACAGGTGCCATTAATACAGGTAACGAGTGGAGGACAGAGGAGCCTCTTATTAAAGAAGAAGTTACAGGTCTGTGAGAGCCAGAAATCTTGCTTGGTTGTAGGTGACCAAATACTTATTTTCCACCATCATTTGCAAATAAATTCATTAAAAATCCTACAATGTGATTTTCTGGATTTTTTTTCTTCTCATTTTGTTTGTCACAGTTGAAGTGTACCTATGATGAAAATTACAGGCCTCATCTTTTTAAGTGGGAGAACTTGCACAATTGGTGGCTGACTAAATACTTTTTTGCCCCACTGTAAATTATATTTGGTCACATACACATACACATACACATATCTAGCATATCTAACAATACACAACAAAACACACACATCTAAAGTAAAATAATGCAATTAAGAAAGGACACACGTGTGTGTGGTGTGTGTGTGATGTGTGTGTGAATTTCTAGGGGGATGTTGCTTTTTAAAGCCCATTAGGTGATTTGTTTTTCCTTGTTTGGCCCTGGACCGTGCCATTTGGCGGCCACACCCCTCCCCTTGGCAATGGGGAAGCTACAGATGTGAGTGTATGAACAGCTGCTGATTGTGATGATAAGTGTTTCCTCTGTTAACCTTTGGAGCATTACAGGCCTGTGTGCGCCCCATCATGCTGTGCTCCTGTTTCCACCGGTGGCACAGTCTGGGGGTGGGCTAGGGGTCCGTGTTTGGGTGATTGGGCTTTTCACCGGTGGAAAAAGGAGCACGGCATGGTGCGCACACATACAGTCACGTATTAGGGTATTATTTTAGACAATATTGCAATATGACTTTTTCCCTAGCCGGCCAGTCCTGCGCCAAAACATCACATTGTCACTTTTCTGGCATCCAGAGCAATCAGAATCATACGGAAAATGGTATCAACTGCAGTATGAGTAAATTAACGGAGTGGAGACTGAGGCTGGCTTATGAGTGATTGGCATTCCAGGGTTGTCCTTACCAGCAGAAAATGTCTCACTGCATGCAATGTAAGCCTGCAACATTCACTGCCCTACTCCATACACACAATGTTAATCAGTGTACATTGTTTGTGTGGAAATGCATGTCTGCATTATGGTTAATACAATATGCTAATGTTGTAGTATAAAAATAACTGTTACCGTGGTAAATAGTGCATTAGAGTGGACAGCTTCTCAGTATTTAAAGCCTTATCATCAATCAAGCTGTATTACTAATGATATTACCGCACTGATGATTCTCAACAATCCCTCTAGCCATGCGTTAACGTTAGGCTATTGCTTGCATCAAATCTCAAAGGGCTTATTGTGTGTTGATTGGTGGTTTATGCTAACTGTGTAAAGGTTCGTTTGGGCCTCTCTCCAGTGTTCCTCCGGGTTTGTGAGGTCAGGCTGGAACAGAAGAGGTCTGTGCTGTCGTTTTACTCGTTAAAGCGATTCTCTGAGGAGCTTTGAAGGACTTTCTCTTCCACAGCAGACATCAATGGGGCTTTTGTGTGGTACAGGGAATTAATTAACTTGATAGGAATTACAGTGTTCTAATCATCTGGCTGAGAGGCTGGCTATTCTGGCTATTCTGGCCTGGAAATACGGGTCACAACTCACACTTCCTGTTTGTCTCTGAGTGGAGCCGTGTGATTGGCGGGATGAGTCAACAGCACTACTGAGTCTGCTTTGGTAGCAGAACAGTCATCCTGGGTGAAGCCTCCACCAAGGTCAACACTACATATGTACTGTCTCCATGGGGTTCCTCTGATAGAGTTCAGCCTTTGTTTGAGGGTTTGTCTTACGCATCGATTTTCCCTCACTAGAAGAAAGATGAGTTAGTTTGCACTGAGGGTGGAGGAGATGTGAATCGCCGACCACAGTGACGTCGTACACCAGTTACATTGAACACAATTTACAGAGGAGCAATCCCATTATGTCACATCTCCTGTAAGTCACAGCTGTGGCTACAGGGGAGAGGATATTGAAGAAGTGATTGAGACTATGGAACTGGTGTGTGTGTGTTATTGTCACATCTCTGATTTATCTTAGCTGTCATTTGAAATGGCCGCTGTGGCAAGATCATCTCCCAGCTTCTCCTCCCAGCTCCCTGGGCTATTTTTACCAGCAGCCATATTCTCATCAGCTCACTGGAGTGAGGAGGCTGTTGTTCCCATACTGAAGAGAAGGAACAAGCAGGAGAGATTTGGTGATTGGTTCTCCCTCCACTGTTTAGGTAGAAGGAGCTGCGACCTCGTGGGCGGCCATCTTTGTTCAGACATCACAGTGCTTGTAGTAAAGCAACATTGTAGACAGATGGTTTTGTTTTTCTGTTGATGAGATTTCTTGAAAATAAGTGTATTCTAATTCATCCACCATGACAAAGCGTTACCTCAATCCTTGTTGGGTGAAGCAGAATATCTTTGGAGTAGCAGTAGGTTAACAGCATCTCTTTAGTAATGGAGAGGAAAAGATGGAATGAGAGAGGGAGCAAAAAGAGAGAGATAGTGGGCAGGAGATGAGTTTGACTGGCTCTGTCATCAGTTATCATGGCGGGGTTCCATAATCTCGTCAGCAATGTATCATAGAGCCGTTTAACACTGACTTTACACCAGGTATTCCCATACATGGTTACGCCAAATAAAAATGTGAATAAAATGTTTTTTTAATGTCACATCTCTGTTTTTTTCCCCGCCTGAGTAGCCACTGCCAAAAATGTAATTCAACCATCTAGTGTTCAGTGAAATAACAACAGAATGTCCAATACAGGTAGTCTAGTCAAATAAATAACATCCAATCACATTAACCCTTACTCTATCGTGGGAAAGATGTATGTATGTAGCCTGTCCCACTGTCAGGAGCCATTAATATGAGAGCAGTCCACATCTATGATTACCAAACGCTCCCCTAACACACAACTCTACACACACACACACACACACCACTGTTACTCAGACACAGGGTTCCCACAGCACATCCTGAATGCATAAATAAACAAGACTCATCTTTAAGATGTTGTCATCCAATTACGTGGTCATTGTCACTGTTAAATGTATTATTTTGTCACCATGTGTCATGTATGAATCATGAAACTGACTATGTTTAAAATGCTTTATCTTTGGGTTAATCTCACTTCAGACACAGTTTCTGTGTGAAAGGCTAAATCATTAACTTAAGTTGTGTTATCGTCCTGGTTGATGACCCGTCCCTCGCTCTGATTGGCTCCTCAGGTACAACCCGTCCCCCGCGTCACGGAGAGGTCCCTGGGATAGATTACAACTTCCTGCCGGTGGAGGACTTCCTGGCGCTGGAGCAGAGGGGAACCCTTCTGGAAATAGGAACATATGAAGGTAACAGTCTGCAGCAATGCTCACTCACTCAGTGGATCACAGTCTGAGTGTGGAGACTAACCAGGGCCCCTCAGAAGTGAACACCACGTAGAGGTAAACCATCCATGTCATCAGTTGAAGTTATTTACTTAGGTGTCTGCTGTATGTGGGGGGGGGGGGGTATATCTCTGGAGGTCAGAGTGTACTAGGTGTGTTTTAAACAGCCCTGTGTGTATAAACCCATTCCCACAATATATAGTCATCATTACCCTGGCATCAGGTTCTGTGTGAAAGGGGACGTGAGAGGGGAAGAGTTCTGTCTTTGTTCGCACACAACTTCCAGTGTTGTGTATATTTGAATAGCAA